>NW_004567168.1:448384-458689 GCF_000260355.1 Condylura cristata
TCCCTACAGGTATCTCACCCACATCTGCCTTAACCAGCCCAGGGTCAGGAAACAAGCCCGGTTTCTTCATCACATGTTTGCTGCTCCATGTGGCTTCCTCAAGTCTCCTTCTGGCTCTCCATCCAGCATCCTTCTCTTCTCTTCTCTTCTCTCCTTTTTCTCTGCTCAGCTCCACCCTCCTTCTGGGTGGGGCAGAGAACCTAGAACTTCCCTTTTTCCTAGGGACCACCCTGTTACAAAGACTTTGTCGCACAAGCTGCAGCTCAATCTCAGACGAAAACCAATCGTGCAACGAACCAGAGGCACCCGGACTGGGTGCAAGCGTGGCCATGGAGCAAACTGCGGATAGCACCGAGCTGGACTGCGGAGAGAGGGACCGGACAAGGCGAAGTTACTAGCAGCAGAAACGCGGTAGCAGCAGGGTGGCTGGGGGAGCCGCCGATAGGCTGTTTGTGCTGCCAGTCGGATGGTGACCCGGCGCCCAGAATCAATTCCAGGGGCTGGTGGGCGGAGGCCTGGGATCCGCTTCCTTCCGCAGATCCCGGCGGCGAGGGGGACACGCACGACTCAGAGACCCCAAAACTCGCCCCAGACTCAGCCTCCACGCTGGTGGGCTCTGGGCCCCTCGGTCCTTAGGAGCAGGGCAGGCAGGACCCGGGAACAGCCCACCGCTCCCCTTTCCGCCGAGTAATGTCATGCAGCCCCTGTGGGCTCTACCCCAGGCTGCAATTCCCTAAAATATGGACAAGGCTGGCCGCCACGTACTAAACGGCGGGGCTTGCCGGGCTCCCGTCCCTCGACCTGATTGTGCCCAGGTGTGCTCTCACCTGCGCCGCCCACCGGCTCGCAGGTCCAGCTCGCATGCCCAGTTTCTGTCTGCATAAATAAATAAATCTATAAAGATTTATTTATATGTTGAGAACTTTGGACAACCACGTGCAAAAAACAAAAAACTAGATCCTTCTTAGTCCATACACAAATGTAATAATAATTTAAAAAAAGGTCAAATATTTACATATAGAACTTGAAAACATAAACAACTTAAAAGAAAACGTAGATGATACACTCTTGGACCTCACCGCAGAAATGTATTTGGGAATAACCCCACTGGCAAGGGAAATGAGATTAAAAAAAAAAAAAATTGCTCTCTGTTAGATGAGTTGCAAGGACAGAATGCAAGGAAAGCAGGGGAGTACAGGGGCGCTCTAGAGTTACCTAGAGTTATGGAAAAGAGGAAAGCGCTCCGGGCCAGGTTTGTAGTCCTCAGAGCGGGCAAAATGGCGCCCAGGTCACAGGTTAGGGATGTTTTATAGGAAGGGAATGGGAAAGAACTGGGACTGACAGTGTTCCTAGAATCTGGGACTGAGTTGTTTTTCATCCTCCGGGATCCATATCAGAACCACCACCTGGTGCTGCCCCTCATCCGGGTCCCAGATACAGCAGTGGGGCATCGCTTCTGGAGCGCCAGAGGATCTGATATATCTCCTTTTATGGAAGGGCTCGGGGACTCCAGCTGGACCTAACAGGTTCCATCAGGGTAAACAGCTTTTGTGCCTTAGAAGAAACCACCAAACAAGTCAGCAGCCTGGGGACTGGGAGAAGGTATTTGTACATCACTGTTGTGCCAGATTCTGAGTTTCCCAAAGACCACCAGGGAGCCGATTCCGATGCAAAGCACACGAGGGTCTTTATTGCAAGCTCGAGCCTGGGCTCCCAACATGCAGTGACACAGCTGTGGAAGTTGAGAGCCCTGAGCCAAGGGAAGGCAGGGTTTTTATTACAGAAGAGGGGAGTTTCAGCTCAACAGAGGGGAGTTTCAGCTCAGCAGAGGGGAGTTTCAGCTCAGCAGTACACTGAACAAAGTTATTTTGTTTTAACCTGGTAAGATGTGACCTTCATTCACTACTTGGCCTCATACCTTAGGACATCTGGTGCTTTCCTGATATATACTGGTTACTTGCTTACTTGCTAATTGGCTGTTGCTATGGGATGAGCAACATTAGGACATTTACAGTTAAATCCGGCCTTGGCGCCTTGTTGATAACTGAAACCTAGGCCTGTCTGGTTCAGAAGCATTCTGAAACCTGTCATGGCATCAGTTTGGTCTTTCAATAACACATCCAACAGGGCTAATTTCCAAACATACAGAGAACTCACACGACACAACATCAAACAAGATGTTGGGCCCACACAGCGCCACGTGTGTTTAGTTTTCAAAGTGCATCAGTGTATAGATCATTTATATAGCTACGTAATTTGGGGCACCTCCTTGTGCCTCCATATGTACACAGGCTTCACTCAGCTGCCCCCAAACCTCCAGTGCTGGTGTCCTTCCCTGTTCTTCCCCCCGATTATCCCTGGTGCCCACAATATTTTTTAGAGTCTAAGAATTATATTTGCTGAACCCTGCCAGTTTGTGTGCTGGGGCTGCTCATAGCCCACAGGAAAAAACCTATACAGAGGCTATCTGAGGACACTTAACAGGCCAGGAGCATGAACACAGGCTCAGCACCACTCAGGAGTAGGAAATGCAGGTGAACACCACAGAGACCGTCTCACCCTGCGGGAATAATCAACAACACTGGCAAGGCTGCAGGAAAGGACACTTGGCCCTGTAGGTGGGGATGCGATGTAGTACAGCCCGTGTGGGAAATGGAATGGAGACCTCTGGGGGAATGCAAGGGCCCTGTGCCCCTGATGGGGGAAAGAACAGAAAACCTGAAGGAGCCATCACAAGATGAAAACTGGACTCACACAGGAGGTGGGCAGAAGGGGTCCACAGGACTATTCACCCAGTCATGGAAGTCAAGACCCTCTGTGCCTTATCACAGGGCATAAGCAGGCATCCGACTGCTGGATCAGCCTGCTGTAGGGAGTGTTGGAAGCACAGACCTGAGGGTAAAGATGACAGAGATTGGGCCCATTGTGAAACCTGGTCCCTTTAGGATTCCACATAGTTACCCAAAATCAGCAACCAACAGGCCACTCCAGAAGGAGTGAGCCCCTCCCAGGAAGAAAAGGACTCTATCAGAACAGTGTCTGACCTGGCCTGAGGCAACGGCCTCCTGCCTGCCCGTAACCTGCCCCGCCAGGACTTCTACTCACCTCCCTCATTGGAGGCCTCTCTCTGGAGGCTGCCCACCTGCACCACGCAGCCTCGCTAGCAAACCTGTCCCTTTGGGGCGGCTCCACCTGCCCAGTTGTGCCTACACAAATGGCCCGTGCTCCTCTGTCCTTTTCCCCAAGAATCCTGCTCTTTAAATATAAAGAACCGGTCTCAGGAGAAACTTGCCTGCGGATTTGCCATGTGCCGCTAAAAGGGGAGCACTGGGAAACCTTTCCAGAGTCAACCCAAGGACCCTGCATAAACTCTAAAAATGACATCGACCCAGCAACAGCACTGCTAGTCTTCACCCAAAGAAAACGTGAACACTGACTCAGGAAGATGGACGCGGCCAGTGTTCACAGTGCCGTTACTCACAGTCGCAAGGACACGGAGCCAAACTAGTGCCCAGCGACTGAAGAGATAAAGAAAGTGTGGAATATATGCTCAAGGGAATACGACTCAGCAGTCTGAAAAGATGACATGCCTTATGGGACAACATGGAGGGTCTTGAGGGGATTGTGCTGTATGAATTTAGTCTGAAAGTTGAACACAGGCAACCAGATGGGCTCACTCACCTGTGGGCTATGAGCAGCCCACAGAACATAAACAGGCAGGTTCAGCAAATATAATTCTTACACTCTAAAAAATATTGTGGGCACCAGGGAGACTGGGGGCGAAGAACGGGGAAGGACACCAGCACTGGAAGTTTGGGGGCAGCTGAGTGAAGCCTGTGTACATATGGAGGCACAAGGAGGTGCCCCAAATTACGTAGCTATATAAATGATCTACACACTGATGCACTTTGGAAACTAAACACACGTGGCGCTGTGTGGGCCCAGGCAGCGTCCTGCCTTCAGAGGGCTCATGAAGGCAAAATACTTAGCACTCTCCCTGAAAACCAGGTCTACTGAGAAACTGCAGTGTACAAGTGGGAGCATCTCTCGTTAGAAACTTTTGAGCTAATAAAGGAAGGACTCGGGAACTGAGACTGCAGCTCCTTCGCCACCTCTCATGAGCTAACATCAAAATAATAGAAACAGGGGCCTCCCTGGTGGCACAAGGGGTTAACAACACTCTGGAGCTTCCTGCAGCCCCTGCAGCAGGTGACCTATCCCCAGGCAGGGAGCTGTCCCAGAGGGCACACAAACCTGTCCTGTCCAGCCCGATGTTCCCCTCAGCAGTGTACTTCGTCAATCTGCCTATTCTGTTCCGCACTGTCGCTGGTGAATCCTCTTACTCCCTCAAACCTCTGGCTACACCCCAGTACTTGTTTGCATACATAAAGTGTTTAAAATTAGAAAATAAAATTAAATGAAAAGAACTGGAGGGAACATCTGAAAAGAGGACTACAATGGTATCAATCTCAAGAGAAATCTTGCACAATGTTTTCATCTTAATTACAAGCAGTGCTGCTGATTCAAATAAAAGCACAAAAAAAAAAAAATAAATAAAACCCCGCAAGAGTATGATGTTTATACATAAAACAACTGGGTACAAATGACATTTGACAGCAAAATACTTGAATGCTCGGCGTGAATGACATCAACCCTGAATCACAATTTGATGTATATTGACATATACAAAACTGAAAAGATGTACAGATGAATTCTTTGCCAATGTCCTTCTTGTTCAACTGTGAACCTAGGTAAGGGGAACAGAACCCTCATCCTTCTCTTCTTTCCAAACAGGTCTTGCTGCCTCCTGGGTTCCTTCAAATGTTAGTGGGGGAGGGTGTTCCCTCCCCCCACTCCTCCCCTACAACCCCAGTGCTCTCTGTCATCAAAGTTGAACCTGGGTGGGTTAGGTCATTTCTGCCCAAGAAGAGTGCCAAGTCTGTGTGCCTCCCAAAGTGAATAAGCACTGAGGCCTCCTCATCTGTCTGCAGAAATCTCACTGATGAGGGGGAGGTGCCAGGGCTGTGGGTGTTCCTCTATCTCTGTGCTCACTTATTCTCTCTGCAGCTCAGTCCAAGCACAGGCCCGAGGCCAAATCATCCCAGAAGCAACCTGGTCCCTAACTCCATGGTGAGGCTGTTACAGGGCAGGGGGAAGAGCACCCCAGACACCCCGAAACCTGCCTGTGAATGCCTCTGCCTTCCACCTCATCAACACAAAACATACTCTGGTGTAGTCAATGGAGAAGAACTTGAATACAATTACTGTATTAGAGAAAAGAGAAAGAAAAATTTGCAAATCAAACACCCAAAATTACTCATCTCCTCTGGGTAAATGATCAGACAAAGTGGTTGCCCTAACCAGGATGGCTGAGGCCCAAAATCTTGCCCCACGTCTAAGGCACCTTCTGGTGTGGAACCATGGGAAAGGGGTACATGGGGCCAGGCGAGTCTTCAAGGAAAGGTTAAAAATTTAAAACCAAAATCAAGATCAAAGCTGCCATCATCAGCTTCCCCACCATCTCTCACACGCATCCCTATCTCTACTTTCTCCTTCTAGGTCCCCCAACTCTGGTACAAGTCCCAGGCCAAGAAGCAAGTGCAGCTTCCTCACAGGTCTCTGCTCCGTGTGCCCCCCAATCCTCCTCATGTGCCCCTTCCTCCTTCTCTCAGGCTTCTCTGCTTCCCTTCCCTGCTCAACTCCACCTTTCTTTGGGGTGCTGCATGGAATCCTGTGAATTACCCTGTCACAAGTTCACCCCAATGCACTGTCCCCTTCTCCTCCCCACATCAGCTCTGCTCTACCACGTGACCGCACCATCAGGACAGATTCACCCCAGGCTCAGCCCCTGACAGTGGCCCCAGATGCCCCACTCCAGCTTCTCCAGCCCTGTACGCTTCCCTGTGACTTTGTCAACAACTGGGGGCTGGGGAGCAGGGGCTGGGGGTTTTGTGCCAGGTCTACTGCCCGTCTCCCCACAACCTCATACTGTCCCTTCCCTGACTTGAAATAACACATAGGCTGGATATGCATGGTTATAGTTAGAATATAAATGACAAAATATTGCACAAATTAGCATATACATAAATACACACACACACATACCCATATGTATATTACGTGACCTGCACAGACATCCAAGGTGACAGAGCACAGGAGAGCTGTGGAGCCTCCTCAGGAGGAACCAGGGAAAGAGTCACAGCAGTGCTGTCACCTGACCCCAGAGATGAGCAGTGCTGTCATCTGACATGGAGGTGTCAAGGGAGAAAGTGCTCTGAGCTGAGTGAGGCGAGTTCAGCCCAGGGAGCTGGGCTGAGCCGCTCAGGCAGTCCCTGGGCTCAGGCACAGGCAGCAGGGGCCGGGAGCTCTGAGCCGGCAGACCAGGGCCTTGAGGGTCGGGTGTCAACACTTGGCTCAGGTCGGGAGGGTAACGGGCCCTGGGGAGAGACATGGTGAGTTGGTTGTATTTATTGGATCCTGTTCCCTCAGGAATTCCAGTTCAGATGCTCCAGAATCATATTCTGCCTGTCTCTGAGGGAAGACAGCCCATGTTTATTCTCTCTCACCCCACTTCACAGCCTGCTGGTCTCTCCCTCCGCTGACCCAACACCACCATCACCTGTCCCTGCCCGCAACACTACTGCTGTCGTTTTTTGGAGTTCAGAGTTCAGGGATTTACTCTGGGAAAGGCTTCGCCAGAGCTCCCCTTTCCCTGGCACGTGGTAAGTTTCTTCACGAGACAGACTCAGTTATATTTAAGGAGGAAGTTTATTAGAAAGAGACAAGACACTAAAGGACACTTGCATAGGCAAAGGCGGCGGGCAGGAAGAGCCGTAAAGAGACAGGTCTGCAGAAAGAGAGACATGCATGGTTGCAGGCGGGTAGCCTTAGGAGAGTGGCTTCCCCCGAGGGAGGTCAGTTCAGAGGAGTCCCGGCATGGTAAAGGTCACAGAGGGCAGGAGGCTGCTGCCCTGCAGAGGGAGAGAGCGGGTGGGAAGAAGCACCTGCATAGTCACAGGTGGGCAATGGAGCAGCCGCCCAGTGCTGGTGCAGAGATGCCCTGATACAGACAGCCTCTCCCCGGGAGGGGCTCACTCCTTGGGAGCCTGGGTTTGTTGACTTTGAACAGAATCTGAGAGGACCTGAGATTCCCAAATGAGCTTTATCACCCTGTTCTTATCTTTTACCTTTGGGTCTGAGCTTCAGACACAGCCCCAGCAGTCTGTTATCTGCTGGGACCTCCCTCGGACATCCCCACATCAACATCCTCCCATCCCGGGCAACTGTGGTTTCCCGGACATGTGCACCTGCGGACCTTGATTTTATAGCTGTGTCAAGGATTTTGATTTTTACCATCTGGTCAGCTGTGTTAATTGCTACGCTAGCCCCTTCAACCCATCCTCCTTGTGTGAATCAGTCTTGTGATGCCTCCCGCTGCCTTTCTCCATCACTACCACTAGGTGAAAGGGCCAGACCGATGGACAAGATCCAGGAGCAGAAACCCAGTGTACCCTCTCCAGCCCTGACCTTTCCCCACAAGGCCAGATTCCACGAGAGGTCAAGCCCAGAACCCAGGACTGGTGCTGCTCACAGGGAGGGGCTTCTCCCCTAGGCCCCCAGCCTCCTCTCCTCACAGGCACCTGCACCCCAGCGCCACTGCTGCACCCCACCCCCACACCCCAGACCTCCCTGAAGCTCAGCTTGCTCCTGCCCAGCCCTGAGCAGCAGCTCCTAACTGCATGGCCTTGGGGCTCTCAGGTGACACATTCTGTGGCCTGTGGCCCTGGAGTACCCCCTGCTCACACAGGCAGCCCTGTCCTGGACATCTGGTCCTCAGAAGCCCCCAGGCTCTCAAGCTGTACCTGAATTTCCTGCCCCTCCCTGGCCCACTCACCCTGCAATCTCAGATCCACTCTGAACGTGCAGTCTGGCTGAGGCTCCCCAGGCCTCCCCGTCCTAGGAGACATGGCCAGGCTCTGGCTCACAGCCTCAGGATTTTCTTCCCATTACAGGTTGGGGGCACCTGAGACAACTCAGCCTGAGGCTGCATCTCCCCTTCAGCCTGATCTATCAGTGTCACCACCCCCCACCTGGAACTCAACTGTTGCATTTAATATTTTGCAATGTAATCAATTGCATAGTTCTTTTACTGAGCCTTAGGGGCTGGGACACCTCACCCAGTGTGGTCAGTCAGGGGCCACAGCTGCCCTGAGAGTGACCAGTACCCTCTCCCACGTGGTCAGGGGATCAGCTCATCTCCCTCCCGCATGATCCACAGAACCCAGGAATGCCATGGGAAGCTGACATGGTGCTGGCCAGGGGTGACCCATAGGACACCACTGGGAGACAGCTCTGGAGGAGGCTTGAGGGGCCTCAGGATGAACAGAAGTTCATGGACACAGACACATGAGGAGGCTCTCTGCACAAAGTGAAGTCAGGTGATCGCAGAGTAGGACACAATAAATGTCACCTCCCACAGTTCCCATAAGGCAGATGTCTCAAATTGTGAAGAAAATCATCGTAAACAAACTCAAATTAGTCACAAAAATAGTGACCTTGTGAATAGCCCACCACATGCTCAGAATGTCCCATTCAAAGTATCCCCACAACCAAGTACTGTCATATCTGCCCCAAACACTCGCCCACAAGTCTCCAGAGCCTCACCTTTAGGGGAAGAGAGTCATCTCAGAGCCTGGGGACGGTCACTGCCTGGAGGAGAAAACACAGACCCTGCTCAGAGCCAAGAGAGCTGAAAGGAGAGAACTGGGTACGTGACCCCCCCCCCCCATGGGTTCCCATCTCTTCCCAAGGGCCTAGCGGTGGAGCTTCTCCTGTCCATATTCACCTGCAGCCCCAGTACAGCTCCCTCTGATTCTACCTGTGGGGAGAAACCACCTTGGGAGAGTCAGTGACATGACTGAGTCATAGGATCCTAAAAGAACTGCCTGGTTCAAAAAAACAGGAATTTTCCAGAACTGTGGCTACAGCCCCAGGATCAGGAAACAAGAGGAAAGTCCATGCAGGGGGACGGGACCAACCCCCTCCTGGATCTTCAGCAGGACCCTCTGCCTGTGCCTGCTGGGAAGCAGGTCCATCACCAGATCCAACAAGGGATAAACCTGTCCGCCATTGTCACTTTTGCTTTCATGAGGAGTAAGTGTTAGCAAACAGGACCCCAGGCCGGCAAGCACAGGTGTGTGGACAGGACTTCCCACTGACCAGGCAACACAAACCACTCTCTGGGCATGAAACCCACAGCAGGACAAGAAACCTCATCCCCCACTCCCTTCCCTACCTGAGCTTTTCTTCCTCCACATCACAGCCCCAGCCACTGCAGCCCCAGCGAGCACAGCTCCAAGGAGAACCAGGCCAGCAATGAGGCCCCCGGAGGGGGTGGAGGGCTGAGGAGGGGGCTCTGGATGGGAAGGGGAGGAGAGACCATGAGCCCCAGGCCTCACCCTGACCCTCTGAAGGTCCCCAGAATTGTCCCCAACCCCCCTGAGAATAGCGCCTGTGCCCACCTCCCCTCCTTACCCCATCTCAGGACTCGGGGCTCCGGAAGCCCCACATGCTGCACATGGCACGTGTATCTCTGCTCCTCTCCAGAAGGCACCACCACAGCTGCCCACTTCTGGAAGGTTCCGTCCCCCCCAGGCCTGGTGTCCACCAGCTCTGTGTCCTGGGTCAGGTCCTCCCCATCTCGCTGCCAGGTCAGGGTGATCTCCGCAGGGTAGAAGCCCAGGGCCCAGCACCTCAGGGTGACCTCATCCTGAGCGGTGGGGTGGTGGGTCACCTGTGTCTTTGGGGGGTCTGAGAAGGGTCAGAAATACAGCGACTTCATACCTGTTTTGGGCCACTGAAGTAGCGCCCATAAGAATGGTGAGGGAAGATGAGAGAACCACGATCAGCTATTTCAGGGACGGGTCCCTCCTTCATCCCCAGAGACTGGATCCCTTCAGTGTCCAGACAGAAAGGTGGGCTCCTGGGCAAGTCAGACCACCCTGTTAGCCCTCATACCTGCCCGCTGCAGCGTCTCATTCCCAGTCTCCAGGTATCTGCGCAACCCCTCCACACACTCCCCCTCCAGGTAGTCCCTGAAGCGTTCTGCAGTTCCTGCCTCCTCCCACTTGCGCCTGGTCATCTGAGCTGCCATCTCCGCCAAGGTCCAGGAGCGTAGGTCCCAGGTCAGGGCGATGTAATCGGCGCCATCATAGGCAAACTGACTGTACCCGTGGAGGAGGCGCCCGTCTGGCCCCAGGTCGCAGCCACACATCCACTGGAAGGTGTGAGACCCTGTCCCCGCCC
>NW_004567168.1:459099-462533 GCF_000260355.1 Condylura cristata
CAGGGTTCCCAAGGCCGCCCCGCGGCTGCCCCGCCCCGCGGCTGCCCCGTTAAAGGACAAGCCAGTGTTACATCCCTAAACTGGAAAGCAAATCAGAGCCAGTCCCCGCGGGGCTTCCTCCTGGTGAGACCTATTGGGGGCCCTGGGGAGAGGCTGTGACCAGGAAACTTGAGGCAACCTTTAAGACTGGAGAGCTGGCCCTGGCGGGCTGTGAGCTCACCTTCCTCGCTCTGGTTGTAGTAGCCGCGCAGGTTGTTCAGACCCGCTCGGAAAGCCTGTGAGGTGGCGCTGTAGGTCCTGGTGTTCCTGTCCAGATACTCAGGCCCCAACTGCTCCACCCAGGGCGCCCGCGGCTCCTCCCGCGGACTTGCAGCATCGTTGTCGAACCGCACGAACTGCGAGTCGTCCACGTAGCCCACGGCGATGAAGCGGGGCTCCCCGATGCCCGGCCGGGACATCGCAGTGTAGAGGTACCTCAGGGAGTGGGGATCTGGGGAAGGGAGGGGCACCAGGTTAACCCACCCCCCTTCCCGACCAGTCTGAGTCTTAGGATGAAGGGACCAGGACCTTGGAGAGGTTCGGTGAGTCATAACAGAAAGGGGGTAGAGAGAAAAGATCGCTGAATTTCATAAGATTGGAAGAGAAGGGTGGGGATGGAGGGGGTGGGTGCAAGGGCTTTGAGCCCCAGTCCAGGGAAAGCACCCAGGGAGTCCTCTGCCCTGACTCCAGAGGAGGGTTTTCTCCCCATTCTGTGCACACTCACCCACCAATGCCGGGAACAGGACAAGGAACTGCGAGAGCAACAGAAGGAGTCTTCTGGTCCCGATCACTAGGAAACTTCTCTCCTGGAAAATTTTGTGAACAAGAATCAGGTGATGCTTACTGATGCCCTCTCCAGAAATGTGCAGCAAATAAGAACGAGAACTGGGGCGTTGTTACCACTGTCCAGGCAGAAGAAACCTTCACTCTGTGAGAATGAAAAGAGATTTCCCCCAAAAGACGTGATCTCCCCAACACTGGGATCTCCCCAACATGGACTCTCCAAGCCCTGCCACTCTGATCAGCCCTGCACCTGGGCTTTGCCCTGAATACTGTCCTCAGCTGGGACAGCTCTTTGTCACTGTCTACTGAGCCTGGCCAGGGGGCTCCTGGGAAATCCCCGAGGCTGTGCCCAGGCCTTCTTCCTCCACTGCCCCTTTACTGGAACCCCTGTTGTCCCCCACCCCCTTCACATCCCTGCCCCTGGTGTCTCCCAGAAAACTCACTGGAAGGGGTCCCAGAGTTCTTTCTCAGAGGGAAGGAAAGGGGGTGGACCAAGCATCCCTGGGCCATGTCTAGTGCCCAGGAGCACTCTGCCTTCTGCTGAATGTGGCCTCCATCTCAACATCAACAGTGATGTGTCACCTCCCCTTGACTCCCTCTCACACTTTGGGCCTCTCCCCACTGCCAGGAATTATTTGTGAAGAGCCAAGATGGACAGTGTTTTGCATCTAAAAGAAGGTGCCTAGGGGCAGCCCTGGTGGCACAGAAGTTAAGTCTCAGTGCTCAAGCTATAGGCAGCCACTGAGGCCTGACTCTACCCCTAGCCAGGGAGCTGCCCCACGTGGCACAGCAGACTCTCCTGCCTCACTGCTGCTCCCCTCAGAGTGTGTTCCAGTCCCCACTCCATCTCCGGTGAATCCCCCACCCCAACCCCTCTCTTGCTGTCTCTTGCGCACACACACACACCTGCACTTCTGGCCTACACCCCAGTTCTTGTTGCATAAATAAATAAATAAATTTGTTTTTTAAAGTTAAAATTAAGAAAACAATGAAAAATGGTGTAGGGGGGTCTGGGTGAAGTGTGGTTTGTGGTGACACAGGAACTTCAGGGGAACTAGAACTTGAAGTTGGGGAACTGTTTGACTACCAGCCCACTAGCCAAGGGAACATGCTTATAGTACCCTAGGGATCTGGATGGAGTGGGCCCGGGAGCAGTGCTGGGGACCCACCTGTCATAGTGTAGGTGACAGCACCCCCAGTGGTCACGTCCAGGACACATTGTGGGTGCAGCGCAGAGTGTCAGTGCACCCAGACACCAAAGTTCTTCGCCCACAGTGGGAGTTTCTCCAGAGCCCACCCACACTAGACAATTTTCCCTCAAGACTTTGCCCAAAACATAACAGCTTGAATGGAGACAAAGAACCAATGTACCAAGCAGGAGTGAGACTATGGACTAGACCCAGACTGGCATGCCTCAGAGGTGCAGTGTGGGCCCTGAAAGTGGGCAACCGCACCCCACACCATGTGCTTTCCGTGCATTCCCTAGGGTGTGCTCAGTCTACACCCTAAATTCCTTTCCTCAGGGAAAACTCAGTCCCTTCAAAGACTCACCTGACTAGCACAAACTTGGGGACTTCTTCCTACTGAAGGCCCATGACCTAAGATCTTAGTTACATTTACAACGTCCCTTTACACAACAACGACATTAGGATTTGGAGGGGAAGGTGAGGGGGAGGGAGGCAGGGATAGCTGTGGGGTGACTGTGCCACCATGGCACCTGCCTCGCGTGACCTGGCCCTTCCTGTGTGTCTCCTGGGGTCACAGCTAGGAACTGAGTCCAAGGAAGGAGTTTGCTTGAATGGTAACAAAACGCATCCTTTTGCCATGAAAATGTTAAATCTTACAGCACAGTGACATGTTCAATACAGAGAACAAATTGAAATTCAGTGCCACAGTGAACTGAAATTCACTCTCTTGGACACGGGATCAGTTGTGCCCACGGGGGACCAGAGAGCGTCCTCCCCCAGCTCCCAGTCGGGGCCCAGTAGGGGCCCAGGTCTCTCAGGCTGCGGGCAGCAGCTCTGCACCCTGAGGGCCTGCAGGGCTGGCGGCTGGCGGGGAGCTGACTCACTCCTGGGGCTGCTGGAAGGAGCCTCCGCTCCTAGGCACAGGGAGGCTTCCCAAGGGCTGTTCCTGACCACCGCCGGCTCCCCAGAGGGGCATCTGGATGGCAGCTGCAGTGAGCACCAGGCTTCGGTCTACTCTCAGCAGGGAGTCACTAGGTGCAGTCTTACTGCCTCCTCGTGAGCTCCACCTCTGGAACGCAGGAGTAGCTAAGAAATCCTGAAACAGTATTTAACTTTGCTCTTGCAGTCACAGACATGGAGCGGGGCCAAGACACTGCCCGCAGACTGAGGGCATGTCTGAGCCAAATGGTGGCCAGAGGAGGTCTGAGGGCCTGTCCTGGGCCAGCAGGAAATCACGGGAAGTGAAGCAGGCCACAGGGAGTCCTGGGCACTGCAGCCTCATAGGGGCCCTGCGGGCTGGGAGCAGCAGCCTCAGTGTCCTGCTGTGACAGCCACCATCTGGGAGCAGCCTCGGGGCACAGATCTCTGTGCGCCCCCTGCATGGACTTCAGCACACAGGAGCAGGGTCCTTGGGGCTGACCTGGG
>NW_004567168.1:462633-468778 GCF_000260355.1 Condylura cristata
GGGGGGCTCAGACCTTCCTCTTGAGCAGTGCAGGCCCTCAGCTATGGGCTGTTTGTTCCCACACTAAGCCAGGGAGCCAGGGAGACACAAACCTTGTCACCTTGACCTTGGACTTCAGTCACCAGAACTGTGAGTGACAAATTTCCTTCATTTAAGCCTTGCAACCTACGGCACTTTGAAGACTTTCTCGGTGGGGGTGACCGCACTTGGGCATGCACAGCCACAGGGAGCAGGGGCACCCAGGCTCTCACCAGCTTCTCCTCCCATAGGCGTGACAGCCCCGCCTCTTGGCAGACCAGCAACAGCTACTGCTGCCCAGGGAAGGGGGGACCCCTCTCCTCACTTGCCGGGCACAGGGGCCTAGACTTCCCTGGCAGCAGCTCTGGTCTGTACAGTGTGTCATGAGCCTAGCGGTGTCCCCTTGTGAGCGTGCCCCGCTTTGAGGCCCAGGGCCTCCTGCCCTAGCCCGTCCAGAGCTGCAGAGAGGAGAAGCACTGAATCCCTCAGGAGATGATGGACATGCTGGTGAGGGGCCCACACGGACTTGGCTTTGACCTTGGCCATGTCGGGACAGCCCTCTTCCTGACCCATCACACAGTGAACGGTGATGCAGCAGATACACTTTCCTGAAGCTGTGAATGCACTCCCGGGTACATTCCTCAGGGCAGCCCCTCAGGTGCCCTCAGAAGGCCCGGCCGGCAGCACGGGATAGTGCAGACTGTGGTGTGGCCAGTGGATCCCATGCCAATGCCCACCCCGCCTCTCTCCTGTGAAGCGTGTCCCCAGCTGGTCCAGGGCTGAGAGCGGCCCCACACCTGGGGTCAGGCATCACAGGGGCCCCGAGTGGTGCTGCTTCGGTTCTCAGGACGCAGAGGAAACCAGAGGTGGGGAGCGTCTCCTCCTGAGAGAGGAGCCTTGGCCTCCCGGGTGGAGGGGCTCAAGTGTGGACCTGTCAATAGGGGCTACTTGGTCACTCAGAGATATCTGGTCAGCGTTGGGCCGTAGGGCTGGCATGTTGGACAATGGGCAGGCGCAGTGGCCGGAACAGTATTTATAAGAGGGAGTCAAGACTTCTGGATCCTTTAGCATCATCTCTGCCACCCCGGTCATCCCATTCACGTGCCATACATGAGGCAAACTCAGCCGGATGTCAGGGAGTCCGGAGCCTCAGGCAACCACCAGAGCAGTCAGTGTCCACCCTAAGTTCCCCTGCTGTCCAGAGTGAATCACTGAACCCCCACAGGTTCCCGCTCTCTCTGCTCCTCCCCCTCCTTCCTCAGCTCTCTGGTCAAGGCCAATGTGCAGGTGAGTTTACCAGGGCAGCACCAGGAAAAGGGGAGGCTCCAGGTGGCTGCCCCACCCAAAGGAGGGTGGAGCTGAGCAGAAAGGGGAGGTGACTGGAGAGGAAGGAAGCTGGGTGGAGGCCAGGAGGAGACCTGAGGGGACACATGGAGCAGAGACAGGGGAAGAAGCGGCTCTAGTTTCTTGGTCCTGGACTGGGTGACATGGATGTGGGTGAGAGACCCGTGGGGAGGTGACTATGGCAGCATTTATCTTGATTTTGATGTTGGTCTTTTCCTCCCAGATTTGTCTGGCCATATCTGACCCTGGTGGGTCCCCACCAGAAGGTGCTTTAGGCTTGTGGCAGCTTTCTGCCCTTGCATTGGGCCAACCCCTTGTGGGTGGACTTTTACCCAGAGGAGATGGGTAACTTGGGTGCTTGATTTATCAAGCATATTCTTTTTCTTGTCTGTATTACACACTAGTATTAAAGTTCCTTTCCCTTAAAGGTCCTATATGTTTTGACGTGATGTGGCAGATGGCACAACCTATTTAGAGCAGGAAGGTTTTGGGGATCCTGGGGTGTCCTTTTCTAAGTCCACCCTTCTAGTATGTCCAGGATTTGACCCTCCGGCTCTTTTCCTTATTAACCTGTCTAGTTACAGTGGTCTCGGCTAAGGGCAGGGAGGTGGAGGGAAATGTTTTCTCCCCATCCCCAAGGAGAGCAAAGGGGTTAAGGGGAGACCTGAAAGGTGGATGGCGGGGGCTTCGTTGGTCCTGGTGACAAGAGCCTGAGGCATTTCCAGGGGTCCCCTGGGTGTCTTGAGGACCCTCTTAAAAGGGATGTCACCTTAGGAAGGTGTTCTTGAACCCACACCCGGCTGATTAGGTAACAGGGTGGTCTCCAGGAAAAGGGGGAGTTCCATGTTCTCAACCACACCCAGAAGGAGAGTGGAGCTGAGCAGAGAAAAGAAGAGAAGGAATCTGAGAAGGAAGCAGGATGGAGGCCAGAAGGAGACCTGAGGAAGTCACATGGAGCAGCAAGCATGTGATGGAGAAACCGTGCATGTTTCTTGGCCCTGGACTGGTTAAAACAGATGTGGGGGACAGACCCGTGGGGAGCATGGCAGCATTTATGTTAATTTTGATTTTGCTCTTTTCCTTCCAGACTTGTCTGGACATTTCTGACCCTTGTCTATGGGTCCTGGCCTGAAGATGCTTTAGGCTTGTGGCAGCTTTAGACCAATCCTTTTTGGGTGGACTTTTGCCCACGAGGGGATGGGTAACTTCAGGTGTTTATTTTAGAAATTATATTCTTTGTCTTCTATGTTGTACACTCACTGTATTAAAATTCCTTTTCATGAAATTCTTATATGTTTTGTCTTGATGCAGACAGATGGCAGAAACTGTTTAAAACAGACAGGTTTGGGGGTTCAATGGTGCCCCCCTCTCCCTGCCCTGTAACAGATGAGCCCCAAGGGACCAGGAACTCTGTCACCCATCACCTGATTCTCCCTACCCTGCTCTTTGTTTTTGTCCCCACTGGGCGGTAACTCCCAGCGCGTGAAGAGTCACTGTCACAGCCCCTCGGACCTGCCCTCCCAACGGCTTTCTCTCCCTCATTCACCTGTGGGGGTCCTGGATGCCCACGCGCGAGGGGTTTTCCTCTTCGTGAAGACATCGTCGCACCCGCTGCAGCTCAACTTCAGACGAAAACCAACCGCTCAGCCGGACATCTTGGAAGTAGGGGCGGAATGCTGAGAGTAGCAGGGCGGTCCTGGAGCTGCCCATAGGCTGTCCGTCCTGCCAGTCGGGAGACCAGACGGTGCTCTAATGGACACTTCAGGCTGTCGGGAGGGGTCCTGGAGCGCTTCCTTCAGCAGATCCGGGCGGCGGCGGAGGGAACTCGACTCTCAGCCGCTCTGAGACCCGAAAACTCTCCCCAGACTCAGCCCGGACACCCTGGCGGTGGCTCCGCCTGAAGGCTCCCGACGGGCAGGATGCGGGAACAAACACCCGCGTCGCCTTCCTTCGGGCAGGCGTGTGGTCTAGCCCCTGGGCGGCTCCCCAAGACCGGACTCCCCGATCTGGGACGCCAGGGGCTTTCCCACACATGAAATGGCGGCGCTCGCGTCCCCCACTGACAGTCCCGGTGCGCGCTCACCTGAGCCGCCCTTGGCTGCGGGCCCAAGGGCTGAGGAGAGATGGGGAGCGGGGTACAGGAGTCCGTGCAGGAGAAGGGAGAAGAAAAGGGAGCGAAAAGCATCAATGGAATAAATGTTACTTATTTATAAACCTATGGTCTATTAAAATATATTTAATTCCTATCAACCAAATATTTTATTTAAATTTAAATTTGTTGAAAGACGGCCAAACCCCCTGAGCTGAAGTGAAAGATAAAGAGTCTTTACTTTTACACTGTTCACCTCTTAGAAACAACACCTTGGGCTGGGTTTTGTTTTTCCATAACCACACCACCCATTTCAGAGGATAATATCTGAAAACCAACTTTATTAGGGTACACTTTACCAAAAAATTATGATGCTTTTCTTTGAAGTACACAGATGACTGAGTTTTAGCAATTACACCCTTTATGACTACCCCAATGGATGCTCAACATGGTCATCCTAAAAAGCCCAGTGATAGATATGGGGGTTACAACTGAGATAGAAAGGCACAAAATTATGTAAAAATAAACTATTTTAATAAAAAAAAAGTAATAAACCTGTGCAACCAATACAAGGGATAAGATACACTTGATCATATTAAAAAATATTCATTTGTTTACTCATACTAGAACTGGGGTACAGGCCAGAGGTGTGGGGAGTGAGAGGATTCAGTGGATACAAAGTGGGGAGAAGAACAGGCAGACTGACTGAAAAACACTGCTGAGGGGAGAAGCTGGAAAGACAGGAGAGATCTGCTGTGCCATGTGGGTCAGCTCCCTGGCGAGGGTTCCAATTCATGCTGCAGTGGCTACAGATGGCTTCACAGTACTGCCTGCACGCACCAGGGGGCCACACATGTGCCCACTGATCAAAGCTTTGCAAGAGCTAAAGAACATTACAAGGGTAATGCCACTTACACAATATGCATTTTAAAGAAGAAAACATGGGGAAAATATTCACAGTCTTAACAGAGTTATCTCCAGTGGGTGGTAACTTGGTGACTTACACTTCGTGTCAAATGTGGTATATATTGTGGAAAGAAATGAAGTAGAAAACAAAAACACAACACAAGTGATCAATGAAACCAAGAGATAACTCTTGGAAAGGATACACAAAAGTGTAAACACTTCACTAGGCTCAGTAAGAAAAGAAGAGTGAAAACCCAAATAAAAAGTGAAAAAGGCTAAATTCAAACATCTGCCAAAATAGAGAATATCGACGAAACACTTATCTATGTCTTAAGCAAATAACTTGGACAATCTAGATAACACAAATATTTAGAATCATCAACATTCCAAGACTAAACAAGGATGACATAGACAAGTTACACAGAAGAATCAGAAGCAAAGTGATTGTAAGAGTAAACAAAAGTCTTTATAAGAATAAAATCTCAAGTAGATTTTGCGATCAATTCCACAAAACCTTCAAAAAGGGTCAAATACCTATCCTGCTCAAACTCTTTAAAAAGTTGAAGTTTTTTGAATGACGATAATATTACCCTGGTCCCTAAAGCAAGCAAGGACGACACAGACACAGTAAATGACCAATATTGCTGATGAACATACATGCAAAAAGTAGTGAACAAAACGGGCAAACTGAATCCAGCAATACAGCATGAGAATCAGCCACCATGACCAAGTAGGATTCATTCCAGGAGCAGAAAATTGGTTCAACTTATGCAAATCAATTTTCTACCACATCAACAAAGGAAAGACAAAAATTGCATGATATTTTCAGTGGATACCAAAAACGCATATGGAAAATTCAACACTCCTTTAAAATAAAAACTCTTTTGGGCCTCCCTGGTGGCACAACAGGTTAGTCTCAGCACTTGAAGCTATCAGCAACCACTGCTGCATGAGTCTGTTCCCCAGCCAGGGAGCTGCTCACATGGCCCAGCATGTCTGACCCACTGCTCCCCTCAGCAGTGTGATCCAGTAGATCTACCTGCTCTGCTTCCCACTCTGTCTCTGGTGAACCCTGTGATCCACTGCATTTCTGACCTGTACCCCAGTTCCTATATGCACAAATAAATAGAATAACTCTTTAAAGATAAAGAACTTTGAAACATAAAGAACAAATGTTGGGTAACTTGGACAACCACATACCAAAACATAAAGTGAAAAAAGATCCTTCTTGATCCATACACAAATGTAAAGAAAAAATATTAAATATTAAATATTTAAATATTAAATATTTGGATATAAGACCTGAAATCATAAACTACTTAAAAGAAAATCTAGACAATACACTTTTGGAACTCAACCACAGAAACGTATTTGGGAATAACCCCAAAGGCCTAATACAAACACTGGGCTCCCTCAGGCTAAACAGCTTTTGTGCCTCAGAAGAAACCCCAAACAGGTCGGCAGCCTGGGAACTCAGAGCAGGTATTTATTTGCACATGACACATGCAACAGGGCTAATTTCCAAACACAGAGAACTCACACACACAACTGCAAACAACCCACAGATCAAAATATGGAGAAAGGACCAATACAGACAGAGACTTATCCGAGGAAGCCGCCAGAAGGCCAGGAGCATGAACACAGGCTCAGCGCCACTTGGGAGTGGGAAATGCTGGTGAACACCACAGAGACCGTCTCACCCCGCGGGAATAATCAATAACACTGGCAAGGCTGCAGGAAAGGACACTTGGCCCTGTAGGTGGGGATGCGTATGGTACAGCCCGTGTG
>NW_004567168.1:472638-476870 GCF_000260355.1 Condylura cristata
TTGATCTCCTCATTGATCCAATGGTCTTCCAGTAGTGTGGGTTTTAGTCTCCACGTGGTAGGTGGGTTTCTTGCCTTCTCCTTATGGTTTATTTCTAGTTTGATTCCTTCGTGGTCGGAGAATATAGTTGGTATGATTTCGATCTTAGTGTATCTATTGATATTTATCTTGTGACCCAGTATTGTACCACATCTTTTTTATCTAGTCATCTACTTTTGGGCTGATTCCCCCTCAGTTATCTACCTTCTGGTGAGTCCAGGGTGTTTTTGTTTGGGTTGAAACTTGCAATAAGTAAGTCTAAAGTCCGTTTTCAGTCCTCAATTCCTATGCAAGCCTGGACGCAGTGATCTCGGTGTCTTTACCCTGCCGCCATCTTCTGGAAGTCTCTGAGGCCACTCTCTTAATGCCACCACCTGCAACCATGCAGGCCTCTCTCAGCAAGCCTGTCCCTTTGGGGCAGCTCTTCCTGCCCGTGTGTGTCTATGCAAGTGTCCCATCTCTTCTGCCTTTTCCCTAATAAACCTGCTCTTTCAATAACTAATATCTCTGTGTTGTGGAAAAACTCACCTGTGAGATTTTCCACGTGCCGCTGAAAGGGGAGCTTTGAGGAAATCTTTCCCAGAGTGAACCCATGGACCCACCACTAAGTTCAAAAAAGGACATCAACCCTACAACAGCACTGCTAGTCCTCACAAAAGAAGATGTGAACACTGACACAGGAAGATGGACGCGGCCAGTGTTCACAGCAGCGTTACTCACAGTCACAAGGACACGGAGCAAACCTAAGTGCCCAGCGACTGAGGAAATAAAAAACCGTGGAATATATGCTCAAAGGAATACGACTCAGCAATTTAAAAAGATGAAATGCCTTTTGGAACAACATGGACAGACCTGAAGTGATATGTCAAGAGAATTTAGTCTGAAAGTTAATGACAGGTAACCAGATGGGCCCCTCATTGTAGAATATAAGCAGCCACAGAAAACAAAGTGCAGCAAAATTAATTCTTAGACTCTAAAAAATAGGTCACCAGTCACCCCACACACAGTCCCACCACAGGCTTTTCTGCTCTGTCAGGAAGTGGACTCCTGCCTGGGGGCAGTGAAAACAATCTCAGGCCCAGGAGGACAGGCTGAGCCCGGGTCCTGCTGACCTGCACAGGGAGACCACGGCCACCAGGGGGCGGCATTGGGCCGCGCTGCTCCAGGGGCGTTGGGCTGGGAACCTGTGGGGGGAGGGGACCCCTGGCCCTGGAGTCCAAGTCAGAGCCCTGCCCAGCCACGGGGTGCTCAGCCCTGTGTCCTTATCTCCTGGGCAAAGAAGTTAGTGCAGACACAGCGGGGCCAGGCCTCTGTCTGGGCTCAGGACACTGGTGCAGGCAGGCAGGAACCAGAGTCTCTGCAGAGTGGGCGAGTTACAGGGTCAGCAGGGTGGGTACAGTGAGGGCCAGGACACGCATGGAGGGGCCCTGCACACCAGTCTGGGTGGACACGGAGACATCTGTTATAACGCTGTGCTGGGGGCAAACCCCACAACTTTTGCTGCCCCCCACTCCATTGCCTCTGTTCCCTGCCTGCCCAGAGGGGCCCAGAAAGGCATCATTTTCCCTGATGACTAGAGGAGGCTGGAGAGTTGTTCCCCTCTGGGCCATCGCCTGAAAGGACATCAGGCCAGTGTCTGCGGTGAGGACGTCCCTTGCCACACTGGGCTACTACTCTGTGCTCTGCTGTGGACGGAGAGTGTGGGGCAGCGTCTGTGCACCAGAGCCCAGTGCCAGACATGGCTTTGTGTTGGCTGATGGGAGAAGGGACAGAGGGACCATGAACAGTCTGGCACCCTCACCAGGAACATCTGAGTCCTGCCATCTCGTTTCTTGGTTTCCAGATTGTCTCTTCCCAACACACACCCTATCGTTTCTTACATTCCTCTACAGTATTTGATGTCTCCCTCTAGTGTAGTCCCCATACATGTCCCACCACATCACCCAGAATCATCACCAGAGCCCCTGTGCTCTTCTTTGTCCTATTTCTCCTTTCTTCCTCCTTCCCTGTTACATGTATCAGTTCTAGTTCACCTGAAAGTTTGGCCCAATTTTTTTTTCTAATGACCCTTCCTTGGGTTTCCCTATATCCCTCCTATATGCGAAACCATCTCGGATTTTCTCTTCCCTTCTGACTCATTTCACCGAGCATAATCCCTCTACCTCCATCCACCAGGCTGGAATGGCCTGAGTTTCTCTTTAAACCCTGAGCAGTAGTCCGTGGTGTGAGTACCACATCTTAATGATCTACGTAGCTGTTTCTGCCACGTGGGTTGTCTGCATATCTTAGCTTCTGCAGACAGAACTGCAGTAGAAACAGGGTTGCAGCTGTTCTTTCCATTTGAAGTATTTGTGCCCTTTCATAGATTTCTAGGACTGGAATTGCTGGGTCATACAGTAGCTCAATTTTAAGTAGTTTGAGGAACCTCCACACAGCTTTCCATAGCGGTTAAACCAATCTGGGTTCCCAGCAGTAGTATAAGATTGTTCCCTTTTTAGAAGTGCCCTGGACTATGGTGACGGCACACTGGTGATTTTGAGATGGGAAGCCCACGGGGATTACAACTGACATGGAAAAAGGCACAAAATGATGGAAAAACAAATGATTATATTATTTAAAAACAATGTTCCCTTTTTGCCACATCCACCCCAGAATATGTTGTAGCAATTTTTTTTTTTTTTAAACAGGGGCCACACTCACCTGTGGGAGGAGGAGTCTCACCTGGTTTTCATTTGCATTTCCCAGATTCTAAAAGACACTGAACATTATTCATGTTCCTGTTGCCCATTTGCTTTTCCTCTTTGGAGAAGTGTATTTTTCATTCCTCTGCCCATTTTGTGACTTGGTTGGTGCTTTGTTTTTGTTGAGCTTTGCCAGCTATTTGTAGATCACTGAAATCAGTCCCGTATCAGTAGAATGGAGAGCAGCTGTTTCTTCGTATCTGTGCCTGTTTCCTCTATTGCTTATGCTGTATGGAAACTTTTAGATTGACATAGTCCCAGCTCTGTATGTTTTCCTTTAGTTTCTTTGCTTCTGGTATAAATCCTCCAAGAAGTTTCTGAGTGGTGTTCATGGAGTATAATGCCTAGGTTTTCTTCTTTGTATTTTAGGGTTTCCCTACACGCCAATTCTGCACATCATCCAAATGGCAATCATCACCACAGCAACAACTTCAAGGAATATGACTGAACAGCTGTTGTAGTCCTCTACCACTCCCCAAAACAGTCAGCACCGTTGAAATGAGACTTGTAATAGTGTGGTGCATTCTCTCCCCCTGACCCTTTTCTCTCTCTCTACCTCCCTCTGTAAAGGAAGAAAAAGACAGATCGCAGTGCCTTCCATATCAAAAGGAAGATTTTGGCATGTAATTACTTGTTCAGTCAAACTATCCATCAAGCACTTGATGGATATAAGTGTTACAGAGCACCCCAATGTGAATTAGGTTGCCTGACTGTGGGTCTTCACCTGCATGCTTACGATTCAATTGTATTATGGACACACTCAAAAAGGTTAAATAATGGATTTATTTAAAAGGAGAAAGGTAAAGGAATAACCCAGGGAAAGAGGGAGAGAAATACAAGTTAACTAGGATGTCCTAACAGTTCTGCTGACTTGGACTCCACCAGCACGCTGAAAACTGATCGAGAGTCAAAACGATCAGCCCCAAACCACCAGGCCAAGAGCCCCCCAGAGCCCACATGTCCGGTTTTATCCCAACCTGGCTGCTCAGCTCTGCCCTCACGTCCCAGAGTGCTTCTCCTTGGTACTGATGGGATTTGGAGTTCCAGTATTTGGAGAGGGGGCAGAGTCCATGAAACCTGCATAAGCACTGAGTTCACACTAGAAATGTGGGTGATGTACCTGAAACATTTGTTCATAAAAAAACTACAAAAACATTATCCCACCAAGGTGCGGGAGGGCATGAAAACAGACACACAACCCTTGCGGGCACTGCAGCAATTTTCAAACACCAAAGGTGCAGAAGTGAAGGATTGTTAACTGGGATATATGCATAGTTAGAATATTTTCTAGGCATATGTGGGGTATTGTTCAGCTTTTAGAAGAAATGAAACCTAGACCCTCCCTGGTCGCACAGTGGGTTAAAGCACAGCACTGAGAAGCTTAAGCCACTTCTGCATGAGTTCGATTCTGCCTGCCCCGGAGGAGATCCACATGGCGAGGCAGACCTCTCC
>NW_004567168.1:478915-497195 GCF_000260355.1 Condylura cristata
GATCTGCCTGTTCTGTTTCCCACTCTGTCTCTGGTGAAGCCTCTCGCCACCCCTGAGCCTCTGGCCTGTACCCCAGTTCTGTATGAATAAATAAATAAATCTTTAAAAAAATGATGAAATGAAATAAAATGAAAAGAACAGGAGCAGGGCAAATTCTGAGAAGAGGCATAGAGCACTACAATGGTGACAATTTTAAGAGAAATCATGCAAAAATAATTACATCTTAATTATAAGCAGTTGTCACTGATTCAAATAAAAGCAAAAAGAGCAAGTGTATGATGTTTATGCATAACAACTGAGCACACATGACACTTGACAGTTAGCAAAAATGCAAAAATACGTGAATGAAAACTTGAATGCAAGGTGTTCGTTTCATCAACCCTGAATCACAACACGAAATTTATGTTGACATACACAAAACTGAAAAGATGTAGTCTTGTTCAACTGTGAACCTAGCTAAGGGGAACGGTACCCTCATCCTTCTCTTCCTTCATGCAGGTTTTGCTTCCACAGGGCACCCACAGATGTTAGGCTTGTGGCAGTGACGCCCCCACACCAATGCCCTCTGTCATCAGTGATTAACCTGGGTGGGGTTGGTCATTCCTGACCAAGAAGAGTGCCAACTCTGTGTGCCCCCTGAGTTAGGAAGCACTGAGGCTTGGGGTTGGGCGACCTCCCCACCCCATTTGTCTACAGAAATCTGACTGAGGGGGAAATGTCAGGGCTGTGGGTGCTCCTCCGCCTCTGTGCTCACTTATTCTGTCCTCAGCCCAGTCCATGCACAGGCCGGAGGCCACCTCACCCCAGACGCAGCCTGCCCTACTCCCTGGTTGTTACAAGGCAGAGAGAGGCACCCCAGGAACCCCCAAATGTGAATGCTAAATGACTCCGCCTTCTGCGTCATCAACACAAAACATTCTCTAGCGCATGTGACCTTCCTTGGAGAGGAACTTTACTACAACTAGTGTGCAACAGATAGAAGGGGAAGGAGAGTTTCCAGATCAAACACCCAAGATCACCCACCACTGCTGGGGAAAAGCCCACACAGGGTTGGCTCCAAACAGGACTGAGGCCTAGAATTTTGACACAGGTTTAAGGGCACCTCTGGTGGGGAACCATGGGAACGAGCCGGAAGGGGCCTGGGAAGTCTTCAGGGGAAGGTGAAATAATCAAAACAGAAATCAAGATTGAGGCTGCCATCCTTAGCCTCCCCATAGTCCCTCACCCTGTCCCAACTGTCTCCTTCCAGGTCCCCTAATCCTGGTACAAGTCCAGGCCCAGAAGCAAGTGCAGTTTCCTCACAGGTCTCTGCTCCTCGTGCTCCCCAAGTCCTCCTCACGTGCCCCTTCTTCCTCCTCCCAGGCTTCTCTGCTTCTCTTCCCTGCTCAACTTCACCCCTCCTTCCGGTGAGGTACAAAACCCAGAACCTCCCTTTCACTGGGGGTTACCCCATAAAATAGTCACCCCAATGCACTGCCCCTATCTCCTCCCCTCATCAGCTCTGCTCCACCACGGGAGCCCCACCATCATGGCAGATTCCCCCCAGGCTCAGCCCCCGACACTGGCCCAGAGGCTCTATCCAGCTTCTCCAGGCCTTTCTACCTCCCTATTACTCTGTCAGCAACTGGGAGCTGGGGGTTTAGTGCCAGGTCTACTGCCCGTCTCCCCACAACCTCATACTGTCCCTTCCCAGCCTTGAAATAATACACAGAGCAGATATGTATATTTATAGAGTTATGATATAAAATCGCCTAATATTGCATAAATGAAGTCAAGTCTATAGGCAGGTATATACATGCAAACACACAACTACACAAATGCTGCGTGAACTCCACAGACATCCAAAGTGACAGAGTGCAAAGGAAAGATGGCATGAGACTCTTCAGAGTTACCTGAGGAAAGGGCCACAGATAATCTCAGAGGCGGGAACTCAGACGCACGTGAGCCAGTGCTGGTAAAGGAGTGCAGGGGGACCCCGCAAGGACTGTGAGACCTCAGCCCTAAGTTCAGTCCCTGGCCAGGGTCTGACTGCAGAGCTGAGGCCTTGGAGTCTGCTCAGAGCACGGCACTGAGGATAGGCTCAGGTCCTGGGCCACCGGGCCCTGGGGAGACACCCCAGGACATGCTCCGTCGGCTGTAGACTGTGCTTTCTGGTCCTCAGGCTCTGCCCTCTGGTTGCTCCAGAGTCACATTCCCTTGTCTCTGAGGGGGCTAACCCCACATTCTCTCCCTCTCACCCACTTCACAGCCTGCTGGTCTCCCCCTCCCCTGACCAAACACCACCATCACCTGTCCCTGCCCCAGCACCACCAGGTGAGAGCTTGAAAGGGCCAGACTGGAGGAGGAGATCCAGGAGCAGAGACCCAGTGTCCCCGTCTCCAGCCCTGACCTCCCCCACTCTTGCCAGGGCCCCTGAGAGAGAGGTCAGACCCGGAACCCGCCGCCACTGCCTGTTCCTTGTCCACCTCCACACCCCAGGCCTCCCTGCAGCTCAGCCTGCTTCCCCAGCCCTGACCAGCAGCCCCTCACCACATGGCCATCGGGCCCTCAGGTGACAGGCTCTGTGCCCGATGGCCCTGGGCACCTGCTGCTCACACAGGCAGCCCCACCAGACCCTCCCAACCCCCATGCTCTCAGGCTCACTGGCCTCCTGCCTGGAATCTGAGCTCCAACCCTGTGCTGCTTCCTGCTGAGGCCCCAGGGCCTCCCCCCGGCCTTCACTGGTCACAGCCTTGGGGGTCTGTGGCTCACTGCACTGAGGGACCTGGAGACCCCGAGCCTGAGGCCAGGCCTGCCAGCTTTGCCCCAACAACTCAGTGTCTCCACGCCCACCTCCCATCTTTGATGAGCTCATTTTAAACAGGGAGCTCCTCAAAGACCTCTCTAGTCACGTCATGTGCATTGCAAGACTGGACACTGGAGCAAATCCCATGAAGGTTAAACAAGGGCAATCATGAAATGTGCTTGGATCTAAAAGTTTTAAGTAGGAAATTTGGAAATTAGTGCATGACTTTCACTTTCTTTTACCATCCAAGTTTCAAAGACAAAAGAAGTAACATTGTGACACAAGAGGGGGTCAGGCAGATGAACAGGAGAACCCCAGACACGCCCACCTGAGCCCCTCACTGTGGATTGGGGGGCACAGACTGGAAGAACTGAAGGAGTTCCGCCTCCTCCCAATTTCTCCCCAGTGTTTGAGCCCCGCTAGGTCACAGGTGCTCTTACTGCTGTCACCCAGATCCAGGATCACCTGCCCCATCCCCAACAATCCCATATTTCCAATCACACCCCCAACAAGCCCTGGTGAGCCCATAGCAGGGACAAGCTGAGGAGAGCTGTGCAGGGGACCTGCCTCTGCCGCCACCTCCCCAGTAGGGAGCCACCCCACCCCTGGCTGCACACTGAGGCCCTGTCTCTGGGCAGGGCTAATGGGCAGATGTCCATTAGCCCCCAACCCCTCACAGGGACCCTCTCCCAGCTCCTGTTAGAGGGGTCATCCCTCTCCTGCTGCAGAGCGGGAGACATGACCCTGGCTCCCCGCAGGGAGCCCTCCCCAGCCACCCGCAGCCCATGGCTCACCTGGACTCTCCCCAGCGATGTCTTCCTCAACCAAAAGGTACAAACGAGAGCGAAAAGGACAGTGAGAACAGCAGC
This sequence comes from Condylura cristata, assembly GCF_000260355.1. Lineage (NCBI taxonomy): Eukaryota > Metazoa > Chordata > Mammalia > Eulipotyphla > Talpidae > Condylura > Condylura cristata. The sequence goes on from NW_004567168.1 coordinate 482,570, forward strand.
GACACTGGCCACGGATGCTGACGCCCTGGCACCTTTCCTAGAAAAGGCCTGATTTTAACCTGGGCACCCAGGGCCACGGGCCTGCTCTCCACCACATCCTGACCCCTGACCTTGCAGGGTCCGCACCCCGCAGGTCACTCGAAGCTCACCAAAGGTCACAGTACAATTCCAGTTATGCTCCACAGCACTGGTGATAACCTGCTCCTCTCCTTGGGGAACACTTAGGGCCACCCTGGCCTAACAGGTCCCGTTCTCATCACACAGGACACCTCCAGGCAGCTGGACATCCGGGCTCAGGGGCTCATCGCACTGAAGCCTGTCCAGTGAGATGTTCCAGGGAGAGAAGCCAGGGGCCTGGCAGGTCACACTGGCCGCGTCCTCCGAGGCCCGGCTGCAGGTGGCCTTCACGGCTGGGGACCCCGGGGAGGAGCACAGAGTCAGTGAGGCACTGGCCCAGACCTGCTCCCCATTTAGGGAGACAGAGAGGTGGGGCTTCTCCTCCCCATATTCCAACATGGCCCCGCCTCCCTGACCCCAGGATTCTCCAGGTGGTTCTGCACCTAGGGTCCAACTCCTCAGACTGGTGGGAGGAGGGCCCAGGACACCCACACTCAATCTGGAGGGGGATGTGAGGGGTGGGCTTCTCACAGGGGGTTCAATGGGACTCTAACAGTCAGGCCAGAAGCCAGCAGGGCCCATGTCCAGCTGAAGACATCCCACCTTCCTGATACCCGGCCTCTGTTCAGTTCTCCCCTGACTTTGTGCCCAATACTTCATAACACCACACCATCCAGGCAGCCCACAGCACCGGAGGGTCCCCTTGGGCAGCCTGGGAACCTGGGGCTGGGGCAAGGGGTGCCAGGGACCCACCTGTGCTTCCACTGAAGGCCAGCCAGGACTCCCGAAATCCCCGCAGGTCTCCACAAAGGTCACCAAGCACACAGGCCCAGGAATTCCTGCTTGTGGTGTGCTCTGTGTCCCAGGATTTCTTGACCTCCAGAGCAAGGGCGTGAAATGAGGATGGGGGTGCTCCCCATCCTTGGGTCGTCTCGTCGTAGAAGAGGAAGGGCTCCCCATTGTAGAGGAGCCGCCTGAAGGCCCTCTGGCGGTGGTGTCTTCCTGGGTCTCGCAGCCCCGAATCTCCTGGAGGGAATGTGAGCCTACCCCAACACACCAGCGGTGACTCCCCAGTCCCGTCCCTCTGTCCCCAAGTGAGAAACCCCCACAACACCCCGCTCCCCTCCACGCCTCCCTGTGCTGGATGAACAGTGTCACCTCTGTCTGTGCTGGGGCCCACAGACTCCCTTTCTCACACCCCCCAGCATCTGGTGAAGACACAGCCCCCAGCTGCCCTACGGTTCCTGGGGAAGACCCAGCTCGCCCTCTCACCTCCTTCCTGGCTCTGCTTTCCCCTGATGAACGCTTCATGTGGACCTTCCCCGCCCCCCCGCCACTGGTCCCTGTGGGCCCCCAGCTCAGCTCCCACAGAGCAGCAGACCTCGGGTCTTACCTGACCATTGTCACCATCATAGTGCAGGATGAGCTGATTGTCGAGGGCAGAGCGGCATCCCGGGTCATGGTGAGTTCAGTCTGAAGCCTGCGGGGTCCTAGGGGAGAAATTCTCAGTGAAGGGGGTGGAGCTGCCTGAGCATCAGAGTCACTGAGGCTGCGGCCCGAGCTCCTGCAGGTTAGAGGCCACAGATAGGGCCACACAGGCGGACGGGAGTGAGGATGGGCAGTGCAGGGGGCAGGAAAGGCAGGAGGAGAGGGCTGGGGAGACCGGGGAGGGGTCAGAACTGGCCTAGGGACTGGGCAGTGGGTCCGGTGCTGTGGTGGCAGGACAACTCTGGGACCACCCCTGAGAGGAGAAATCAAATACGGTACAAAAATTAACCACCATGTAAGAAAATCAACATAAAAATAGGGATATGACGTCATCAACATGGCTGCAAGGTGACCCTGTGATTAATTTCCCTCATGAACACAAATGAGGAAAAGAAATAAACCTTGGCTCCCATCCGGTGTGGTGGGGTGGACAGGCAGGGGCTCCTGACGCAAATCACAGCTGGCAGCAGCATCTGCCACAGTGGAAATCTGTACAGTGGGAGCTATGGAAGCCCACACTCCTAACTCCCACACACCCCGGTATTCCCTGACATCCAGTAGAAGAACCTGGAGAAGACACCGCTGACATTAGCCCCCTGGCAGAGGAGCGCCCAGGTGGAGACTGCAGGAATAGGCCCCCAAGTCCTACACCTGGTAGCCACCTTCACCTCTACCACCATCCGGAGTTGCCTGGACACTGGGAGACACTCCAGCTGGAGAAAGCAGAGGACAGGCCAGCAGCACAGTGTACCAGGCATTAGGACAGAGAGGAGCTAAAGGCAAACAGCAGGAGGAAAAGAAACAGGGATGCAGCTGCCCCTCCTGGGCAGCACAGCACGGAACACGTCACCTCCAGACATCTCTGCTGACACATAAGGCATGCAGAGTTGCCATACTGAAAACACTATGAGTTAAGATATAACGCTGAAAAGAAGATGAATATAATCAACCCACAGAGGAATGAGAATGAATCCCTAAATAAGGAATTACAGGGTGCTCAAAGCTTGGTGGAGGAGCTAACGGGTGAATCCTCTTCCCCTAACACTCTGGGCTACGCCCCAGTTCTTGTATGCATAAATGAGCAAACATAACTGTTAGGGTCTCCCCAGGTGGCACAAGGGATCAAGTGTGGACACTTTGAAGCAATCTGAAGCCACTGCAACTGAGGTCCATCCCCGGCCAGGGAGCTGACCCACTTGGCCCAGCAGACCTCTCAGTCTCCCCACTGCTCCCCTCAGCAGTGTACTTCAGTCCATCTGCCTGATCTGCTCCCCACTCTGTCTCTGGTGAATCCTCTCACCCACCAGAACTCCATCTTTGTTCTATACAGCAGCTCTTGTATGCAAAAACAAATACATCTTTAAAAATAATAATAAATCAATTCTTAAAAATAAACAACCCCCAAAGGCCACACCCCTCCTGGCAGTGTCCTCCCAGACCCCTGGTAGGCCCCAGCTCCTGCCCACCAGGACCAATGAGGCCCCTCTCCTGCCTCCAAGGCTCCGTGGGGACAAGGACCGAAGCAAAACAGTTGTAGACCTGACACTGTCCTGGGAGGAGTGAGCAGCCAGCCTGGTCTGCAGGGGACTCTAAGCCGGCAGGGGGCGCCTAGAGCCTGGCCAGACAGGGCCAGTGCACCCAAGAGGACTACACAGCTCAGAGGCAGTCCCCAGTCAGCCCACTGGAGGCGGGAGGGGCCCCCTTCCTTATGCTCAAGTATTTTACCTCCTCTCACCTCCTACTCAGCTGACTTCCTTAAAAGGAGAACAAAAAAAGTGGGTGGGAATACATTGGATCCAGGTATGTCTGTGAGGAGAGGGTCAAACCTACAAAAACCTAAGATTTAGGGGCCAGAAGTCCCAGGAACAGGTTCTGAGCAGCTGAGAGGGGGTCCCAACCACTGCAGCCCCCAGGTCACTGCACTGTTGGCTCCACAGAGAAAGGACCTGCCCCTGCCTCCCCCTCCCCCTCCCAGCTCACAGCTAAGGAGGCCTCTCCTGCTTCCTCCTCCTCCCCTTTCCTCCCTGGACACTCCCTCAACTGCACCTGGTCAGGGCAAAGTCTCCAGAGACCACAGGTGTAGGGCTGTTTCAGGCCTCTGCCCCCTGGGCTCTGGGAGGCCACTTCAAGCCCAAATTTTCTGGGCTGCCAGAGCCCAGGCCATGAGGGTCTCCTTCTCCTCCTCCCCCCTTCTGGCTCCCTGGTCAAGGCCCAGGTGCAGGTGAGGATGAGAAGCCCTGGCCTGTCTGGATTTGACCCTCCCGCTCTTTTCCTTACTCACCTGTCTAGTTACAGTGGTCTAGGCTAAGGGCAGGAAGGTGGAGGGAAATGTTTTCTCCCCTAACCCCAAGGAGAGCAAAGGGGTTAAGGGGAGACCTGAAAGGGGGCTTCATTGGTCCTCGTGGCCAGGAGCCTGGGGCCTTTCCAGCGCTGGGAGGGGACCCCTGTGTGCCCCAGGGACCCTCTCAGGAGATGTAGGGCCTTTGGATGGGGGTTCCTGAACCCATCTTACCATCCCACAACCCCACTAAGTAGACATGAGCCCCTCAGGACAGGAACTCTGGCAGGTCACCTTAGTCTCCCTGCCTCGCTTTTTATTTTCAGCTGTGAACTCCACCTGTCTCTACTGGCCTGTAACAGGCAGTGTGTGAAGAGTCACTATCACAGTTTATGATAGCTTAGCTATCATATTCACATCAGCATTAACTACTTTCACACCATCATTTCTTTAGCTATCAGGGATGGGGCCTCAGGGATTCTTTTCTGAGCCAAAGTGACCATGAAGTCAAAAATGGCCAGGCCTTGAGGGCCGGGCTCCTTACACAGTAACCACAGCTCCCTACACCCCACTCCATGCCTGTCAGTGGAACTCAGCAAGTAAACGCTTACCTGGGGTATCAGACCTGCACATTTCCAGGTGACTTTCTGCCCAAGCTTGATAACGGCCACAGATGTATTACCTGGGTCAGTCCTTCCAGAAACAGTAAGCTGACCTGCAGTGTGAGGAATAACTCTCCCCTCCTCTGGGTGCAGTCCGCTCTCTCTGGGAAGCCACCAGAACAAGGGAGGTGGCAGTGGGCAGGGAGGGGGAGCCCAGCTCTGGGAACCCCAAAGGTGACCCAGGTCCCCCTCCTCAGGACTCCTAGGCATGGCAGCCGCAGGACACTCATTCAGCTCACACACAGACCCAAAAAGACTTTGAATAACTTAAAAATGGGGCTTCCCTGGTGGCCTAGGGGTGAAGTCTGAGCCCTATCAATGCCTGAGTTGGATCCCCTCCGCCATCCCCAGCTGACCACATGGCCCAGCAGACCTCTCCCATCCCACCCCTCAGCAGTGTCTTTCAGTCCATCTCCCACTCTGTCTCTGGTGAATACTCACACCCCACCTCTCCCCCAACCTTTCACCTATACCCCAGTTTTTGGATGTATAAATAATCTTTTTTTCTAAAATAATCATTTTAAATGTTAATATCAATAGCACTGTCAGTTTTGTGGAAGATGAGAGGTCACTGTTCTATGGGGGGGCAGCAAATCTTACTCAGAGAGTGTAGGAGGGGGGGGGTCTGGGGCTCTGGACCTGGGGTGCTCTGGGATCTGGTCTGTCTCCCCTCCCCACCAGGCCTCCGAGGTTTTCTGTTGTTCAAAATGTTCCCCTCACCCCACCCAGCTTCCAGCCCCCTCTGGCCTGCACTCCGACTATTTTTTTTCTCCTCCACTCACCTGTGGGGTGTCCTGGAAGCGAAGCAAACGCACTGTAGCAGCAGGCACGGAGCCGGGATCTCAGAGTTCTGAGGTCGCCCCAACCAAGCGGAAGGAAACAAATTATTTTCTGATAGACAAGCAGAAGGAGACGGTTGGAGCCCGGGGAAGAATGCGCGGGCTGAGGCTTCCGACTCGTACAGCTGAGCTGAGCCTCTGCGGTCAGGAATCCGAACAGCCGGGACCCTACTCTGCGGGGATAGGGGCCGGGGACCTCGGAGCCGCTTCCTTCAGCAGATCCGGGCGGCGAGGGGGACGCGACTCTCAGCCGCTTAGAGACCAGAAAACTCTCCCCAGACTCAGCCCCGGACGCCCAGTCGGTGGCGCCGCCTTAAGGCACAGGACGGGCAGGATCCGGGAGGACACCCGGGTCGCCTAACTTCGGGGAGGAGCATGGTCTAACCCCGGGGCGGCTGCCCCCCAAGACTGGACTCCCTGAAGTTGGGACGCAGGATACTTTCCAGCGTATAAAAATGGCGGGAAGAGCGCGGGCTCACGTCGCTACCAAACTGCAGGTGTGCACTCACCTGAGCCGCCCATCACTGGCTCAGGTTTCCAGGGGATGAGGAGGGAAGAGAGGGGCAAAGTCCAGCAGGAGGGCGGTGGTGTGTGTGTGAGGGGGACTTTTTTTTTTTTTTGTGCAAGATTTAATAAAAAACAAACAAAAATAGGAATGGCTGCTTTCAACATTTTTCAGGTTGTGAAAGGTTTACCATGATTACCTGGGGTGTGGTTCTAAGCTGCATTAGTGGAACAAATACAAAAAATGCTGTTTTCCTTCCAAGCCAGAAGTGGCAGGTCAAGGTGGTAACCATGCCCCTCATCCTGCTCTCTGACTGCTCCCGGCCTGTGGGTGTCAGTGCTGGAACCGGCAAACCCCATCCTGACGGCTCGTCCTCTTCTCCACACCACCCTGGACGAGCCTCCACTACGTGCAGCAGCGCCGAGCCTTAGGCCTGATTCCACGCAGACAGCGCTAGCTTATCCAGGCTGCTGGGCCTTAATACTGACCGTGAGTGCGGGGCGGCAGCACGGAGCGGGCTAACGCACGTGCGGCGGGAGGCTCTCCCGGCCCCACTCCTGGCTAGTTTTAGAATTCTGTGTAAAAAAAAGCTTTGATAAAGACGAAGGAGGTTGGAGTCAACATGGCGGGAAACAGTGTGAACAACCCATAAACCAGTCTCTCTCATGCATCCATACCCACAGTTAATGATGACAATAATAGCAATAATAATAATAATAATAAAAAATAAAGGTACAGACAAGAAACAGCGCTTGGGTTGTGCTGCCGCCAGCAGGGCAGGCTGTGTTCAGGTCGAATGGGCACTGCTAGTCTTTCTTCAAGTCCCTGGATTCAAAGAGCTTCAAGCGTTCCTGCACGGTCAGGCCTTCCTTCAGACTATGACAGGGGACCTGGAAGCGGGCTCGTTTCAGTTATCCCATGAGACCTGCTCAATTACGGACTTGGACCTGATGTTTCTCAGTTGCCGGCTGACGCAGGATCTGTCTTTCTTCAGGAAGTCAGGGTTGCTTTTAGATTTCATTATATCGTATCCTGACACAGGGGTGTTTTCAGGTGATTTTTCACCCAGTGCTTCTGTGGCTGCTTTCAGCTGCTCTTTCAACCTGCTGATATCACAGTCGGCCTTGGCCTTCACGATGCTGAGCTCTGTGTAGATATCTTTGTACTTGTCACTAGCGTACTTCTTGTCCCGCAATGCTGTCTGTAGTTCATCCTTGAGAGAACTGATCTCCTGCTTCAGGTACTGGATCTCTGATTCCTTGACCCGCAATAACACCTCTAACTCGTAGGCATCCTTGCCCTGTGTGAGTGGCGAGCCGGCAGCCTCCCCACTGGCATCCCCAGTCAGCAGTGTACGTAACCGTGAAATTTCTGCAGCCAGGCGGTTGTTCAGTTCCCGGTTGTGGGCGTTGAGCTCCTGGTTCTCGTGCTGGCACTGCCGCAGGGCCTGCCGCTTGGCCTCCAGCGCCTGGGCCAGGTGGGCATTCTCCAGGCACTTCTGCGAGTACTGCTCCGACAGCACCTCCAGCTCCCGCTGCACCGACTGCAGCTCCTCCAGGTACTGCCGCCTTAGAGCCTCGATGTCAGAGTTGATGCTGCTGATCTGGGACCGCTGGCTCTTTTCCAGCTCACGCTCCATCTCCTCCCGGTGGGCATTTTTCATGGCTTCAATGGCTGAAATTGTGGCCGCAGTCTCTTCTGCCAGGAGCCGGTCCTTTTCCTCTCGCAGCTTCTCCAGTTCCCGCTGGTGCTGCCTCTGCAGGTCTTCAATCTTCTTCTGGTGTGTTTCTTCCATTGCTGCAAACCCTCGCTCACAGGTGGCCTGCAGCACGTAGCCCTCCCGGGCACTCTGCTCCGGGCCCAGAGCCACCCTCAGCTGGTCCTGAAGGAGCCGGTTCTGTTCCAGAAGGTCTGAGGCTTCCTTTTGGCTCTGTTCCAACTCCTTCTCCAACAGAGAGGTCATCTCATGAGTGGAGAGTCGGTCACTTCCATCCTCAGAGGAGGGCAGGTGTAGGGGAGCGATGGGCACCTGCTTTTCTTCTCGGAGAGGGGTGGTCTCCACCTGATGCCATCGCTGCTCAATCTCCACATGGACATTCTGTGTCTTGAGTTCAGGAGTCATGGGCAGCCCAGGGCTCCGGTCTACCTCCATACGCAGGGCCATGTCTTCAGTTTATGTTACTCAATAAATCTGTGGTTTAAATATATTGAATTCCCATCCATGAAATGTTTTATTTAAATAATGTTTTATCTGGTGCAATGTAATGTCAGCTAACCTTTCTTTCCCCGTCTAGTTTCTCACTTTTGTACATGTCCAAGTTCTTGCCTCCATCCTCCTGAATGCACAATGTACATGGCTGTAGGCTCAGCCAAACCACTTGGGCTCAAGTGAAAGGTTAAGGAATCTTCATCATTACTCTGTCTCCCTCTTAGGAACAGGATCAGGATGGGCTGGTTTTCGTTTTTACATAACCAAACGATTCATCTCAAAGAGGATGACTTTTGAAGACCAACTTCATTAGGGCATACTTTACATAAAATATGCTGTGTCTCTTTGAAGTGCACAGCTGGATGTGTTTTTGCAATTACACACATCCATGTCATCAGCACCCCAATGAAGGTGTTCATCTTGGTCACCCCAAAAGCCCAGTGATGCTACCTGTGCAGCATTACCAGGAAGAAGACAGACTTTACCATATTACTATGAAAAGATGTGCTGGTACTTTAAAGCTTTCCAGGAGCTAAACTCTGACAGGCAGTTAATTATCATGCCACGTACACAATGTGTATATACTTTTTTAAAGATTTATTTTATTTATTTATGCATGAGGAGCTGGGGTGTAGGCCAGAGGTGCACGGGGTGAGAGAATTCAGAGGCAGAGTGCGGAGCAGAACAGGCAGATGGACTGAAACCCACAGCTAAGGGGACAGCGGGCAACACGGGAGAGGGCTTAGCCTCCCTGTGGACACTCCCTGGCCAGGGACAGAGCTGGTGCTGCAGTGGCTGCCAACAGGCTCATGGTGCAGAGTCTTAACTTCATGTACCCCCAGGGAGGTCCACAATATGTGTGTAAAAGAAGAAAATTTGGAGGAATAATCATTAAGTTTCTGACTGACATCTCCAGTGGGTGATAAGTTGGTGACTTTATTTATGTGAAATGTGGTATTTCATCTTTTAATGTCAAATTGAATTTCATGGGAAGGGAGTGAGGAAAAGACTATTTTTGGAAAATATAGAGCTAGTGCCCTAAACTCCGGAAGTGACAGGTTTTTAAAAACTAAAATATCCAACACCAGACTTTCTCTCTGAAGATCATCCTTCCCATTGGAATAGCTTTGAATCTTTCTTAAGTGCTCTAGACAGAAATGTAATCAAATATTTACAGAAGGACCAGGTATAATGAAAGAATGAACTATGGGCAGGTTACACAGACCAACTTCAAAACCTGAGTTGTGACACTGTCCTTGGCTCATAGACAAGGACAAATCTTGTTTCTTGAGGATCAACTTCAGAGCTTGTCTGAAGAATGATACTGACCTTCTGATCTAAGGAAGTTTCCAGAATGCTGGGTTAATAGCAATGTCTGGGAGATCCATGCTCCCTCAGTTGGAGCAAGGGAAACATCACCCCCAGTCTGAGGTCACAGGGCCCTGCCAGCAGGCAGCTGTTTGTCTGCCCCAGTGAAGGTTGGGGCAGCAGCAGGGGCTGAGGAAACACAGAAAGGCCTGGAACAGAAGCAGGAGACAAGAAGGCCTGAAGCCGCACCCTGCTCTTCTCTGGCATGGCCAGTGTGGCCAGCATGGCCCGGGCAGGACTGAGGGCCACACCTGGGCTGCTCCTGGCAGTCACCACAGCGGAGCCTTCGCTGGGAAGAAACGGGAGCACACACCCTGGCAAAGTGGACTTCTCCTCGTCCACTGGGATTGGTTTCCAGGTTCATCTGGAACAAAAACAGACACACTTCTGCTTTTGATCCAGACTCTGCTTTAGCAGACCTGCCCCTCTCCCCACCTCCAGGGCCTCAGGACTCCTCCCTCCACCCCTTCACCCCCAGGGCAGTAAGGAGGCCCCATCAGCCCCCGCCCACAACCCTGGAGTTCTTTCCTACTGCAGCCAGCTCCTTTTCCCACTTCCTCATCTTGTCCCCTCCCCCAACCAGCCCCTGAAATACTCTGGCCATCTTCACAGAACTTTTTTGAGATGATTTTCCACAAACTTCAGGGAAAATGAAAGACAAAGACCACAGAGAACCCCTGCAGGAGCCCATGGCTCCCTCCTTAGACCCCAGCCCCATCCCTACCCCCAGCCCTCTGGCATTGGCACTGCAGGGGGCAGTTGGTGCTATGAGCACATGTGGCTTTGGGGCAGGAGATGGACAATGACATCTGGTGGGTAGTCGAGGAGATCCAACCCCAACCCCAAATTTAGGGCTGCTTTGGAGAGGAGAGTGAGGTGGGGAGCCCCTGAGTCCAAGTCTAGTGATCATCCAACACAGTGGACACAACAGTGGACAGGACAAACCCCTTCCCCCAGGACCAGGCAGGAACAGCAGCGCCACCAGGTGGAGGTCGGACTGGCACAGATTATCCATACAAGATCCACATGTCTTATTTTTTTTTTTAAGATTTATTTATGCATACAGAACTGGGGTACAAGCCAGCGGAGCAGGGGTGGTGAGAGGACTCACCAGAGACAGAGTGGGGAACAGAACAGGCTGACTGACGAAGAGCACTGCTGAGGGGAACGGGGCGGGTCAGGAGAGGTCTGCTGTGCCATGTAGGTCACCTCCAGGGCAGGGATCAAACTCGTGCTGAAGTGGCTTTAGCTTCTTAGTGCTGTGCTTTAACCCGCTGCACCACCAGAGAGGGCCTCACATGTCCTTTGTTAACTATGCAGAAGCTCATATAGAATTCAGATAAGAACAAATCCAGCATTTCCTGGTGGGGCTCAGAGGGTTCAGGTGCAGCACTATCAGGCTGTCTCCAGCCACTGCAGCATGAAGCTGGGATTCGACCCATGAGGCACAGCAGACCCCTCCTGACCCTCCGGCTGCTCCCCTTCCAGTGTATTTCATCAGTGGACCGACCCGTTCTGCTCCCCACTCTGTCTCTGAGGAGTCCTCTCACCCCAGCACCTCTGGCCTATGCCCAGTTCTTATATTCATAAATGAGTGCATCTTTTAAAAATGATAATAAACTCTAAAGCAAGAAAGGAGGGACTGACCTGTGCCATCACCCCACCTCCTGGCTCAAGAATCACATGAAACTTTAAAGCAATAAAGGTCACAGCTGGGTAAATAGTAGTCTCCATTTCTGCAAATGTTGCAGACTCCAGCTTGCCGACTTCACCCCCATCCTACCAGCATAAAAGCTGTTTTCCTTGTGTTGCATTTTAAATAATTCTTGTCGATGGCACTGTGTGTGGTCAGTCCCCTTAAGTTACTGTGGAAAAAGGCAAGTATAGGAATGTGGGGTTCTGGATAGTTCTGCTGCCAACACCACCTTAAACCCGCCAACCATGAATCCACTCACCTCCCTCCATCCACTTCTTCCCAGAGTGTCCACAGCAGCCGGGAAGGGGGCTTGTGCTTGGGTTCCCTGCGGCCCCTCACATCCAGCTGCCCATTGGCACATCTCACACAGTGAGATGTTGTGAATAAGAACATATCCTTGGGTATCCCAGAGGGCCCACCAGTTCTTCCCTGAGCAGATGCCCAGCTCCTCCCACTGCGCACAAAAGCCCCGCCCACTGCCTGCAAGCCCCTCCCTCTTCCCCACAGACACTCCCCACTGCTCCCATGCACCTCTGATGGGCTTGTTTAAAGGGTAAACAAGTGAACCCCCACTCCAAGCTCCACAATACTCAAGCAGGCCCACTCCTATCTTTATTCACACCAACCTCTGGACTCTGCCAGAGCTGTCTCAGGGCACGCCCTCCCTGGGCCCCACAGGACTGTCCTCACAGTTAAGGTCTCTGCCCAAGGGCCCCACCAACTGTCTGAAATACACGCCCTGCCATCCCCTCACCCCCCAGTTGCCAGGTACAGGCTCCCCACAGAGTCAGTGGTCACCAATATCAGAATAAGGGTTTTTAGCATTGTCTGTCTATCTCCTGGAAATGATGCTGTTTAAAGCAGGAGGTTTATCTCCTGGCTCCCCTTGTACTGCACAGACCCAGTAATGCACAGTTGCTCAATAGACATGCTTTGGAAATGCAGTTGACAACAGGTGTATGGAGCCTTTTTTCTAAAGATTTGTGCATGCATACAAGAACTGGGGTGCAAATCAAAATTACGGCGGCAGGGAGGTGTGAGAGGATCCACGAGACAGTATAGGAAGCAGAACCGGCAGCTCAATAGAGCACAGTGGGCAGGACAGGAGAGGTCTGCTGGGCCATGTGGGTCACCCATGGCCAAGTCATGAACTTGCACTGGCCTTGGCTGTGCATAGCTTCATAGAGCTCAACTTCAACTGGATGAGCCACCAGAGAGGCCCCTGACTAGCCTTTTAAAAGTTCAAGCAATGTTCAAAATATTCTAGAAATTTCTATTCAAGAAATCTCTGGTTTTACACAAAAGTATAGAAGGATACTTATACAAAAGGATACTTGACACAAGCTATGCAACGGCTATCGTCTGACAGATTCCGGGTAGCTCGGGAAAAGCTCTGAAAAATCAGAATTTCTACTGCTAACTTGTTATGACCTCCCTTTTTGTATAATCAGAATATCAAAAAATATTGTAGCAACATCAGTTTGTAACTGGATTGCCTTAGCTCTAAATTGGCTACCTGGCCTGGGCAAAGTACAAGCTGAGCTGCTCCTGGGCAGGAAATTCCTTTGACTGAAGACAAAAGGTAAGCTCCTGGAGAGATAAGACCCCAGGAGCATCAAGATTCCTTGAAAGCTCCCTTGGTCTTTTGACTAAAAGTGATTCTTAGATAACTCTCAGGACATAAGGACCCATAGAAAATTTCCTAACATTATCAACACAGGTTTTGCTTAATGCATAACTATGTGACTTCCTCTTAATTTACTCTTTTCCTAAAACAATCACTACCTACTCTCTGCTAGTCTTAATTAACCTTTTCCTAAAACAAACACTAGTTACTCTCTGCTAACCTTAAGTTAGCCATTAGCTTCTCTTTAGACTATCACTGACGACTCTGCTAACACAATTTATTCCTTCCCTAGGACTCCTAAATCCTTTGCTAACAGCTCATCCTTTCCCAGACCCTGGTCCTTTAAAGTCATAGTTAAACATCCGTATACACTTTTGTGAAAGTTATCACAAAGATGTATAGTATAGTGTGCCATAAAGTAGCAGGAAGAGGATGCATTGTTCTCCTCTTCCTTTAAAACTTTTATGCCGATTTCTTATTAACTTCCCTGATGCATTATTGTAACTAAATCTTGATAAACGTATAAATAAAGACCTGCAAAAAGATAAGCGGAAGACTTGCACCCAACTCCGACTCCTGTGTCTTCCTCGCTCCCCTTTCCCCTTTTTGTCCTTCTCCCCTTTTTTAGGAATCTCTCCCAGACGCCTTCCCACCTTAGGGTCCTCCCTGTCTTGCCTCCAGACACCTCCATAGTTGCAGCTGGTCTCCAACAGATACTAATTACTCATTAATTATCATAATAAAAAAGATACATAGTAATACTTACATGCATGTTTAAAAAAAATCTAGGGTTTAAGGGGCCTCCCTGCTAGTGAAAAGGGTTTAAGTCTCAGCACTAGGAGGCTTTCTGCAGCCACTGCAGCAAGAATTTGGTCCCTGACCGCCAAGGAGCTACCCACAAGGCACATCAGACCTCTGGTCTCACCCTCTGCTCCCCTCAGCCCTGTATTTCACTAAATCTTTCTGTTCTGCTCTCCACTCTGTCTCCTGGGAATCCTCTCACCACACCCAAACAGTATATCTGGCATTCATCCCACATTTTGTATGCATTAAAATATGTCTTTAAAAGAAGTTTAGGAAGTGGCTATGTCCTTGTCAACGGTTTCCATTGCTAGGAAACCTCAGAGGACACAAACTTGCTAATTTGAAAGGAACCCTGCACCCCTATGTTTATGGCGGCTTATTCACAACAGCAGAGTTATGGAAACAGCCCACTTGCCCCAGAAGAGATGGCTGGGGCAAGAGGAAGTGGTCTATAAACACAACGTCTGACACTCAGTGGTCAGAAAGGCAAAGTTGTGCCATTTGCAGCAGCATGGACGGAGCTGGAGGGGTCATGCTCGTGACATAAGGCAGAGGGAGACATACCATGTGGTCTCACTAAAGTGTGGCCATAGAGAAACGGGACAAAGGGTCAGGAAAGGACAAACTAGCAGCTGACCTGGGCTTTAGGCAGTGGCATGGAGTGGAGGGAGAGGGTCTCACAGGGAGGGAGGGCACAAGGGGAGGAGAGGGGCGTGGGGCTGTGGGGGGACACCCAGGGGCCACCCTGAGGGGAGAAATCAAGCACTGTGGCAAAATAACTAAGATGGAAGGAAACAAATCAATGTGTTTATGAAATAAAATAAAATGATGGTCTTCCAGGAAAAAAGGAGTGTTTAAGGGAGGTGGGAGGAGTCCATAATGTTGTTTACTGGTAATCACAGCATTTTCAACAGAAAGGTCAACAGACTTCAGTGTCACTCAGGAAACCAAAATGCCAGCTCAGATGAGATCGCTGCATGGGCTGTGGACTTTGGGGGTGGGGGTGGTTAAAAGAACCACTGTGGGGGGGTGA
>NW_004567168.1:497515-499209 GCF_000260355.1 Condylura cristata
TGACCCGCCCGCTGCTCCCCTCAGCAGTGTACTTCGTAGATCTGCCTGTTCTGCTCCCCACTGTCTCTGGTGAAGCCTCTCACCACCTCTCAGCCTCTGTCCTGTACCCCAGTTCTGTATGAATAATAATAAATAAATCTTTAAAATAATAATAAATAAAAAATAATAATAAATCTTTAAAAAAAAAAAAGAACCACTGTGGACCCTCCCTGGTGGTGCAGGGGGTAGGAACACAGCACTGCAAGCTGGCCACTGCTGCTTCAGCGCAGGTTCGATCCCCGGCCCTGGAGGTGATCCACATGGCGCAGCAGACCTCTCCTGACCCAGCCCCTGCTCCGCTCAGCAGTGTACTTTGCTGATCTGCCTGTTCTGTTCTGCTCCCCACGTTCTCTCTGATGAAGCATCTCACCGCCTCTGCACCTCTGTCTTGTACCCCAGTTCTGTAAGCATAAATAAATAAATCTTAAAGAAAAAAAAAGAACCACCGTGTTAGTCTAGATCCTCTTGCCCTACAGCGAGTGAGGCCATTTTCAGGGAGAAAAGTAGGGTCTCTTTGGGTCCCTCAAGTTTTAGGCTTAATCACTATTATGAAGGTGTTCACTCCATCCTGCACACTGATGACTACTTTGCTTTGATTCTAATTGTAGAAACTAAACTCTTCCTAGAGCAGAAACGAGTGACCAACCTGAGCCCTCACCCCATGTCCTGGCTCAAGAATCATGAGATTTTAAAGCAATAAGATCCATGGCTGGTAAACAGTAAAAACTCCATTTCCGCAAATGTTTCAGATTCCATCTTGCCGAGCTTCACCCAGTTACCATTTTGAAAGCTGAATTTTCCTTGTGTCGATTTCTAAATAATTGGTGTCTATTTCTGACATTGTGTGTGGTCAGTGCCCTCAAGTCGCTGTGGTATCGGCATGTATAGGAATGTGTGATTCTGCACGGTTCCGCGGCCAACACCACCTTAATCACGGCCAACCCTGAGCCCACACACTGCCCTCGCCGCCAGTGTAGTGACAGGGGCTTGGCCAGGCTCCTGCGGCCCTGCACATCCAGTTGCCTGTGGGCACATCTCTCACAGTGACCTTCACCTTGTGAATAAGAACATATTCTCCCTCATCAGGGACAACAGACCAGTCCTGCCTCCCTGAGCAGATGAGGGCCGAGCACTCCCACGGCCTGAACCCCTCCCCACTGCCCAAAAGGCCCACCCCATTGCCTTCAAGTTCTTCCCCAAGCTTTCAACCCCTTTGATGGGCTCTTGCAACTATATCTCCCTGCCACCACCCATGACCACAGACCCCCACCTTTCTCAATTGGGTCACTCCTTTCTCTATTCACACCAACCTCTGGACTGTACCAGAGCGGTCTCAGGGCACCTGCCCGGCAGAGTGAGCACGTCACAGGGTCAGCAGGGTGGACACGAGACATCCGCTATAAAGCTGTGCTGGGGAAAACCCCACAACCTTCTCTGCTCCCGACTCCATTGCCTCTGCTCCCTGCCTGCCCAGAGGGGCCCAGAAAGGCATCATTTTCCCTGATGGCTAGAGGAGGCTGGAGAGTTGCTCCCCTCTGGGCCACAATCAGGGTCATTGCCTGTTGGGTCCTTTGCCTGGACAGACCTCCCCACCTCCCCCCACAGAATTATATGCACACTGTTGTGTGGAAACAAAGAATGAGCCATGGGTGCTG
>NW_004567168.1:502374-515037 GCF_000260355.1 Condylura cristata
TTTGCTAATCCGCTCTCCTGATGTTACCTGATTGGTCACTGGGAGAATAAAGGGCGCTGCGCAACAGGAATAAAGGAGCTTCTTCGTGAGAACAATCCGGGCGTCTTGTCGTTTCTGCGGGTCGGGAGTGACAAACTGATGCCGAAACCCGGGAACCTATTTATGTAAGTAGTGCACTTGCTGGGGAGACGGCGAGTAAGGGCCAGGAGTAGAATGGCGGGCAGGGTCCACGTGTAAAGTGGTGGGAAGCCTGTACAGGCCCGCGGTGAAAAGCGGGGCGGCCTAGTGGCCGGGTAATATTTTGTTTCAATATCTGTACTTTCTCGTCCTAAGCGTCTTATTGTGTCTACCTGTCTCGTGTGGTTATCTTGTGTATCTACATAACATGGGGTCTGCAAACTCAAAATCAGCGTTGGAAAGGTCCTTGTGAGACCTGTTAAAAGCCAATGGAACCCCTTTAAAAGCAAAAACAGCCCGTGCCTTTTTGGGCAAGGTTGAAAGATTTGCCTCCTGGTTTTTAGACGAGGGTCTTTTGGCCAATCCTCAATGGGACTGCCTAGGGAGTGATTTAAAGAAAAGAGAAAAGGAGGAGTCCCTACCGCCTGGCACCCTTGCCATTTGGGCTCTGGTGCGAGGATGTCTAGTGGGCTCGAGGCCCAAATATGAGTCAGCCCTTCAACAGGGAAAGGAGGCGTTAAAGGAAGTGAAGGAGGAGCTGTCTTCCAGAGCTTCGGAGGGTGGGTCAAGTGAAGAGGAAGAAGAGTTATCGGGGAGGAGTTAGAACGCGAGGCCCTTCCCCAACTCGACCAATTGAAACTGGTTGATCCTGGGGGGCATATTGAGGATACGGCCCCCCTCCTGTTCAACCCCAGTGCGCCACCACCAGGCTACACGGTACCTTGTGGCTGTTGCCACAACCCCGATATTAGCCCGGTTGATCGCTGGGAGGGGGAACCCTAAGTTTTCCCGGTTCTGGAAGATCAAAAAGGCGTGTTATCACCAACCTTTAGATTTTAAGCTAGTCAAACAGCTAAAGGAAGCAGTTATGGAGTATGGACCCCAGGCGGCCTTTACTCTGTCAATGCTGGAGTCTATTGCCGGAATGAACCTAATCCCGGATGATTGGGGCAACTTAGACAGAGCGACGTTGTCAGGGGGTTAGTATTTGGTATGGAAAATGGCGTGGTCAGAGTATTCGCAGGATACTGCTCGCCGAAATGCGGCGGCTGGCAACCCGCAATGGAATATAGAAATGCTGTTGGGTACAGAGCCTTATGTAGGAACTGCACAACAGATTCAGTATGCCCCTGCTGTGTATTATCAAATAGCTACAGCAGCCACCAAGGCATGGAAGACAATTCAGGGGTCTGGGGACCTTCAAGGTCAACTGTCTAAAGTAATCCAAGGGCCCAATGAGCCATATGCAGATTTTGTGTCACGCCTTATGCAGACCGCAGGTAGGATATTTGGGGACATTGATACAGCTTTACCTTTGGTTAAACAACTTGCATACGAGCAGGCCAACAAGTGGTGCAAAGATGCAATTAGACCATGGAAGACAGGGAACTTCAATACATATATCAAGGTATGTAGAGACATAAACAATAGTGTGATCCAAGGGCAGGTTATGGCTGCAGCTATTACTAAAGGTCTACAGGGAGTTCAGGGAACTCAAGGAAGACTTCAACGGGGCCCATCAGGGGTATGCTTCCATTGTCAAAAACCTGGGCATTTTAAGAGGGAGTGTCCTGTGAGAGGGTCAGCGTCGGAAAACCGGAGACTGGGCTTATGCCCACGCTGTAAAAAGGGCTATCATTGGACAAATGAATGCCGCTCTATACTAGACTTACAGGGAAACCCGCTACCCTCTATTGAGCTAAAAAACGGGAGGAGGGCCCAAGCACCCCGGGGCCCGCAAATGTACGGGGTGATTCAGCCGGTAAATTGCTCACATTTCCCACCGACAGACCGAGACGAGCCACAGCCGGCAGCGCAGGACTGGACATCTGTGCAACCGCCCACATTGTATTAACCCCACAGATGGGTATTCAGGTGGTTGAGTCAGACTTTAAAGGCCCGCTGCCAAAAGATACTGTAGGCCTCCTATTGGGACGTAGTTCAACTGCTCTTACTGGGCTGATAGTTCACCCCGGAGTTATTGATGCAGATTATGAAGGGGTTGTAAGAATCATAGTTTCCTCCCCGCAAGGCATTAAAGTTATCAGCCCAGGAGATCGCATTGCCCAGCTACTGATTTTGCCCAGCTGTCATCAATCATATGAAAGTCGAGGCATCGCTCGAAAGGAAAAAGGGTTTGGCTCTTCTGGGCACCCGTTGGCCTGTCTGACGGTGGGAATGAATGATAGACCTCTCTACACCCTCACAGTGAACGGGAGGGAATTTTTAGGCCTTTTAGACACGGGCGCCGACCGTAGTATAATTAATGAGGCTGATTGGCCAAAAGATTGGCTGCTACAGAAGGCAGATCAGACTCTGCGCGGTCTCAGGGTCGCCCACATCCCTATGTGTTGTGCAGCCACCTTGCCTTGGAAAGATGAGGAGGGCCACAAGGGCTTAATGCAGCCATATGTCTTAAAGATTCCAGTGTCCCTATGGGGTCGAGATGTTTTGACACAGATAGATATTAAATTGACCACAGAAACCTGCTATAGTACAGCTGCCCAAAGCATAATGAAAAGGTCAGGCTATCCCGGAACAGAGGGATTGGGAAAACAATTACAAGGTGATAATGCCCCAATCTCCATGCCAAACTTTAGACCATACTCAAAAGGGGGGCCAGGGCTGGGTTTTTCTTAGGGGCCACTGAGCCATTAAGGATAAGATGGAGGAGCCATAAGCCAGTGTGGGTACCTCAGTGGCCCCTGCCAAAAGAGAAACACGAAGCTGCCCATGCCCTGGTGAAAGAACAACTTGACGCCGGGCATATTCGCCCGTCTCTCTCTCCATGGAACACGCCCATCTTTGTCATTAGAAAAAAGTCAGGCAAGTGGCATCTATTGCATGATTTGCAAGCAATTAATGCACAAATGGAACCTATGGGGCCAGTGCAGTTAGGATTACCTTTAGTTTCTGCCTTACCTTCTGCTTGGCCGTTGATAGTTATTGACATTAGACTGCTTCTTTTCCATCCCGCTACATGATGATGATACCCCTCGATTTGCTTTCACCGTACCCACCATTAACCATTCTGGCCCTGATCAGAGGTATGAATGGGTCGTCCTGCCTCAAGGCATGACCAACAGCCCTACCATGTGTCAGCTGTATGTGGATCACGCTCTAAAGGGGGTGAGACAAAGGTTTCCACAGATCATTATATACCATTATATGGATGACATTTTGCTTTGTCATGAACAAGAAGACAGTATTTACAAGGCACTGATATTCCTTTCCCAGCATTTCAAAGGCTTTAGCCTACACATAGCTCCTGAAAAGGTCCAACTGGCGCCCATCAAAGATTACCTTGGTGCTAGGTTGGAAGAGATGAAAGTGAAACCACTGAAGCTAACTCATAGAACTGATCACTTAAAAACTTTAAATGATTTTCAAAATCTTCTAGGGGATATTAATTGGATCAGACCCTACTTAAAGCTTACTGATCAGGAGTTGACCCCTTTATATGACCTTTTAAAAGGGAACTCTGACCTCTTGTCTCCTCGGACCCTTACTGATGAGGCGAGAAAAACCATTGGAAGCTGCCCAGGTGGATCGAATTAACATCAATGAGCCATTACTTTTCTGCATTCTTGCCGAAAAGCAGACACCCTCCGCGGTCTTCTGGCAATCGGGACCCATCTCATGGGTCAACCTAGCCCATTCCCCAGAGCATGGTATCCGCGTGCAGTGACACAACTCATCCTTAAGGGCCTAAAAATTAGTGTAGCGGCGTTCGGAAAACAGCCAGATACAATCCTTATCCCATATACACAAGAGCAACTAAAATGCTTAGCGGCCTGTAATGACTGGGCCATAGTCATGACCATCACAAACGCTCGTTTTGATAATCATTATCCTCAAAACCCGAGGTTACATTTTGTTTATCCAATCCATTGATTTTTCCTAGGCTCATGCAACAGCAGCCCCTTGCGCAAGCCTGTTTGATCTTCACGGATGGGTCTAAGCAGGGGGTTGGGGCTGTAGCTTCTGGTCAAGAATCCTGGACATTCTTGTTTCACACATCCTCACCACAAGAGACAGAACTACGTGCGGTTATGCCTGCTTTTCAGATGTTTCCTCACGAGACTCTTAACTTGCTGTCTGCTAGCAAGTATGTTGTACAAGCACTGTCAATCCTAGAAACTGTGGGCGTCATCCATGTTCGTTCCACCATATTCAAAGCTCTGTCAGACATGCAGGCTATTCTCTGGCAACGTTCTCACCCCTTTTTTGTCGGCCACATACGAGCACATACTACCCTGCCCGGCCCTTTGGTGGAGGGCAATCGATTGGCGGACTCCTTGACAAAAGAAAAGCTCATCTTTGCCATTGCCAGCCCCTTGGAACAGGCCTCCTTGTATCACGCTCGTTTTCATGTCAACGCCCTAACCTTACGCCTCAAGTTTAAAATCTCTAGAGCGCAGGCAAGGGACATAGTAGTGTCCTGTCAGCAGTGTGTCACATTCTTACCAGTTCCAACCCTGGGGGTCAACCCCAGGGGACTCCGCCTAACCATATTTGGCAGATGGATGTGACCCATATCCCCGAATTTGGAGCTCAAAGATTCGTACATGTGTCAGTGGATACCTGTTCTGGTATTATCTATGCTTCTGCACATGCAGGGGAAAAGGCGCGGGATGTTATCTCTCATTGTTTTGCAGCATTTGCCGCTTGGGGTAAGCCCCGTCAGCTCAAAACGGACAATGGTCCGGCCTACACTTCCCAACCTTTTGCTTCCTTCCTACAACAGATGGACGTTCAGCTACATTACGGTATTTCTTACAACCCATAGGGACAAGGTGTGGTGGAACGAGCCCATCTAACCCTCAAGAACGCCTTATATAAACAAAAAGGGGGAATAGGGGACACCTTCCGATCCCCTAAAGGCAAACTTAACACAGTTCTCTTTATTTTAAATTTTTTAACATTGCATGTGCGGATAGGCACATGGGCGCAGCCACGGAGAGCCCGAAGCCCCTGGTCCCGTGGAAAGATGTGCTGTCGGGCCAGTGGCATGGACCGGACCCAGTGTTAGTGTGGAGTAGAGGGTCTGTGTGTGTTTTCCCACAGGAAAAAGAAACCCCAATTTGGGTACCTGAATGCCTAGTGCGTGCAGCTCTGGCCCCTGAGACTCAGAATGCAGCTGACCTGGATCGTGGTGCTTCTGGGGATGACCACCCACCTGCCAGCGACGAGGGCAAGAGACATGTGGGCGATTGTAAGAGCCTGGCCGTATCCTTTGCCAATCACTGATTCCTCCCTGATATTCCTCCCATATTCTCCACTAACATCTCGTTGGGTGTCCCCGCTGTGCGATTAGATTCTACCATAGTCCCGGCACCCAATGGAACGATTCTATTGAACGGCTCCCTCTGTTTCTTTGTCTTTCTCAATACTTCCTCATTGGCCCCTGATTGTGTACTGTTGAGCAATCAGACGCTTGGCTTGTTTCATCAAATTAACTCCTCTTATACCGAGGGGTCGGGTGTCGTCACCGTGCTACAGGGTACGGCCCCTATAAAGCCCCTTGCATCTATGGGCCCGCCACAAGCGGTCCGACTGCCTAGATGCGCCCCCAAGTATGGATGGCCCCCTATTTGGACTGCTTGCCAGAATTTTTCAAGCTCCGTTTATCTCACCCAGGCCCATTCTTTTACGTTCACACCGAGATTCCCTACCATAAAAAATGCTAGCGACCCAGGAAACAACTTTACCTTTCAAAATCCTATGGCAGGCATTGTCGCTTCCCCTTTTTCTGCTTGGCTCCTGTGCAATCTACACGGGGCCTGCACTGATCTCGCGGCCATTAGTATGCTCCTAGGTGGCATGACTGGCAACTGTTCATATGTACAACAATACTACAGTACCTTCGAGGATACTGTCCATGTGTCCTCATGCACGCCTAACATATCTTTTACCCCCACTCCTGTTTGTGTAAACCCGCCATTTCTTTTCCTTGTGAGCAATGCTAGTGAGATCCTAGGCGAATTAAATTGTGCCTCTGACTGTTGCTTCTACACCCGGTGCTGGAACGCCAGTGCTTTTCCTCTGGCCGTGATCATGCGTATCCCCACCATTGTGCCCATCCCAGTTGCCATTGCAGATGAGGACATGTCTATAATGCTGGCTCGGGAAAAGAGAGATTTTGGCATCACGGCTGCCGTCGTGACTGTGGTGGTGCTCTCTGCTGCAGCTGCCACTGATGCTGCGGTCTCCCTCAACACAGCTATTCCTGCTACGGCTGCTATAAATACCCTTGTGGAGGAGACGGCAACAGCCCTTCAGACACAATCCCATATCAACGCGCACTTGCAGGTGGGCATCTTGATCCTCAACCAACGTGTGGACCTGTTACAAGAACAATTGGACATTTTTGGGGACCTGATGGGCTTGGGATGCGTGGCCCTGTTTTCTGCTACCTGTATTACTCCCATTGCGTATCGCAACTCTAATGAGCTGCACAGTGCTTCTCAGCACCTGTACCAGTTTTTGCGGGGAAACTGGTCCCTAGCCTTCCATAACTACACCCAGCAATTGCTGTTACAGATGGTACGCATCAATGGCACGAGGGTCTCCTATGCTATGGCGTCAGACCTTTTAAACATTCTGCACAGAGCCTTCTTTTTTCTTAAAGAATGGGCTGGATTGGCGGTCCTGGCGGCTCTTTTTCTTGGTGGCATCCTCCTACTTGCATGTATACTGAGGAGCTTGCGCGTCCACATGCACCACCAGCAGCGAATCCTGGCACAAGCCATGCTCACCGTGGAAGCTGGGGTGTCCCCCCACATGTGGTTGAGTATGCTGGACAGGTAGTCAAAGACGGGTAAGAGCAATGAAAGGAGCCTACTGACCTAAGACAGGGCACTGGCCCATGCTGGCCTGTCGCCTTATGACGGGTAAGGATGCTTCTTGTCATCGCCAACCTAAGCCAGGCACGGTCCCTACTCCATAATAAAAAGAAAAGGGGGAGATATTGGGGGCGGGCCTACGGCCGAGGCACCGTCCTCCATTACAAGATGGCGCAGGGATGCCTGCTAAGCCCAGAATGTCTCATAACTGCGGGAGAGTCGTCAGGGAGGAAATAAGCACTATTGGACACCAGTAGGCTGGGGGTAGGAGGAGAGGCGCTTCTGATTTGCTAATCCGCTCTCCTGATGTTACCTGATTGGTCACTGGGAGAATAAATGGCGCTGCGCAACAGGAATAAAGGAGCTTCTTCGTGAGAACAACCAGGGCTTCTTGTCGTTTCTGCGGTCGGGAGCGACACAAAACGCAATGCCTGCCACAGTCAAAGGGAATATGACTAGCACAGCTATTCACTCAGGCCAACGATCCACCAAGCGCTGATGGACACATGCCCTGGATTACACACTAGGAGATGTGGGAATGTGACTGAAACATTTGCTCATAAAACTACTAAAATATTGTGCCACCAAAGTGGGAACAGAATAGACACACACACACC
Source organism: Condylura cristata (assembly GCF_000260355.1). Taxonomy (NCBI): domain Eukaryota; kingdom Metazoa; phylum Chordata; class Mammalia; order Eulipotyphla; family Talpidae; genus Condylura; species Condylura cristata. The sequence continues at coordinate 510,014 of NW_004567168.1, forward strand.
TCTTGTGCGCTGCAGCATTTTCAACAAGCAAAGATGTGGAAGCGACAGACTCTGTACTGAGAGACAGATGCATGATCACACTATTCTCTGGGCACATGTGGGTATCACTCAGCTTTGAAATGAAGAAACCTTGTCATCTGTTGTTTTTCTGACTCAAAGTTCCTTGACATTAGATCCTGGACCTTTAAGATGTATATTCATTGACAAATAGGAACAAAATCTTTTCTCTCTCTTTTTTCTACACAGACACCGTCCTTTCCTGCGGGAGACCCTCACTACCTCAGCTGAAGCTGGTCTTCAGCAAGTGAGGGGGAGACCAGCTCTCATGATTCCACCCTGTAAGGGTGAGATAAGCAAACTCAGAGGCAGGAGAGAGAATGGCAGTCAGAAAACACAGGTAAGCAGCCCTTTGCCCTCAGTCTCAGTAATGCCTTTGTAGAATCCTCCCTGAAAGCAAGAGAAAAAAAAGGGAATATAAACCACGGGACCACATCAATCTAAAAAGCTGCTGCACAGAGAAAGGAACTATTATGAAAGTGAAGGGACAGGTCCCCCTGGTGGAGCAGGGGTTAAAATGTCCCAGCACTATCAAGCTATCATGCCCCTGGGGCATGACAAGGATCCCTACCAGGGACTGGCAGGGAGCTGACCATAAGGTGCAGCAGACCTCTTCGGCCTCCCCTGCTTCTCCCTCAGCAGTGTACCTCACTAGATCAGCCTCTTGAGCTCCCCACTCTGACTCTGTTCAATCCTCTCACCCCCAAAACCCAGCCCCTGCCGGCTTCTGGCCTACACTCCAGTTTTTCTATGTATAAATAAGTAGAAATAAAACCTTTAAAAACTCATAAAATGAGAGCCAGCTGTCTGAATGGAGAAGTTTGCAAACTATGCATCAGAAAATGGCTCATGGCCTGAATACATACACCGTTTAAACAACTGAATAACACACAACCCAATTAAAAAGCGGACAGAGGTGTTCGCCGGCAGCACACAGTTACGAACCGGGATAACACACGGCGGGCCTGGGCCGCTCCTCCCGGCACTGCCCGCCTGGGACGCCGCAGGTGTTTCTTCTACTGACCTGTCCCTTCCAGGACGGCTCTGCAAGTGTCTGCTCCTTCAAATTTTTTCTCACTTTAAAGATTTATGTTAGTATTTATGCACATAAGAACTGGGGTACAGGTGAGAGGCACAGGGCGGTGAGTGCTCCCCCATATTGCTTAGGGGAGCAGCTGGTGAGACAAGAGAGGTCTGCTGCACCGCGTGGGTCAGATCCCTGGGCCGGGATCTAAAATTGGCTGCTGATAGCTTGGTGGTGCTGAGAATTAAACTCTGCACAACCAGGGAGTCCTATCTCTCAACTTTTCTTATTTAATAAACCAGTCTTTTTGTATTAAAAATTTTAAAACAAGTAAAATGAAAAGTTACTACACTTTACTGTTGAAATGGCTACTATGGCAAATAGTATTATCTTATGTATTTTTACCACAATAAATTGTTTCTTTAACCAAATTAATTGACATTAACTTAAAGTGAATTAGTAAGATCTTAGCATTTCTTAGGACAGAAAGATGTATAGACACCAAACACAACACATGAGAAACAAAGAGAAAGACGCTGTGACCTCAACTGTTGCCCACGGACCCGCAGCCTCAGCCTCACATGAAACTGCGCAGAGTCGGCTCCCAGCCCGAGCCTCTCCGTCTGCGCTGTCTGCGCTGTCTGCGTGTCGGTGGGTGAAGCGCTGCCCAGCCCGGGGTGAGAGGCCCCCAGGGGAGACGTGGAAGAATCCAGGGGCCGAGGCCTCCTCGCGGTTCAGGGCAAAGTCTCAGTGCTGTCAAGCCATCCATGGCCACTGAGGCGGGAGCTGGGTCTTGGCCCCGGCCAGGGAGCTGACTCAATGTACTGTACCATCTCCTCCCCACATCAGCTCTGCTCCGCCACGTGACCTCACCATCAGGACAGATTCCCACCCACCTACCCCCACCACCGCTCATTCCCTGACACTGGCCCTGGCCCCAGACACCCCATTCCAGCTTCTCCAGGCCTTTATACCTTCCTGGGACTTTGTCAGCAATGGGGAGCCGGGGAGCAGGAGCTGGGCTTTAGTGCCGGGTCTACTGCCCATCTCCCCACAACCTCATACTGTGCCTTCTCAGCCATGAGATAATACAGACCAGATAGTATGTTTATAGTTGTAATATGAATCACAAAATATTGCACATATTAACATACAATAAATATACACACACCTATACGTATAATACATGACCTGCACAGACATCTAAGGTGACGGTGCACAGGAGAGCTGTTGGAACCAGAGAAAGAGAATTGCAGACAATGCTGTTACCTAATTTTAGAAATGAGAACACAGAGGTGCCAAGACAGAAAGTTCAGGTAACAGGAGCAAGGCCGAGTCCAGCCCAGGGAACCCGGCTGAGCCCCTCAGACAGTCCCTGGGCTCAGGTGCAGACAGCAGGGGCCCGGAGCTCTGAGGCCGGCAGACTCAGGGCCCTGAGGGTCGGGTGTCACCACTTGGCTCAGGTGGTGCCGGCAACCAGGCCCTAGGGAGAGACAGGGTCAGTTGTTGCATTTATTGGATTCTGTTCCCTCAGAAATTCCAGTTCTTAAGCTCCAGAATCACATTCTGTCTGTCTCTGAGGGAAAATAAAACACGTGTACTCCCTTCCACCCCACGTCACAGCCTGCTGCTCTCTCCCAACCCTACCTCAATACACCATCACCTGTCCCTGCCCCAGCTCCACCAACAGGTGAAAGCTTGAAAGGGCCAGACAAGATCCAGGAGCAGAAACCCAGTGTCCTCTCTCTAGCCCTGAACTTTCCCCACAGGGCCAGATTCCACGAGAGGTCAAGCCTAGAACCCAGGACTGCTTCTGCTCACAGGGAGGGGCTTCTCTCCTAGGCCCCCAGCCTCCTCTCCTCACAGGCACCTGCACCCCAGGGCCACTGCTGCTTCCCAACCCCCACACCCCAGACCTAGCTGTAGCTCAGCCTGCTCAAGGCCAGCCCTGAGCAGCAGATCCTACCTGCATTGGGCTTTCAAGTGACATACTCTGTGCCTGGTACCCTGGAGCACCCCCTGTTCACACAGTGCAGCCCTATCCTAGCCCCCTGGTGCTTGCAGACCCCAGTATGAACCTGACCTTCCTGCCCGTGGCCCACTCACCCTGCACCTTCAGCTCCACCCTGAGGCTGCTGTCTGGTAGAGTCTGCCCAGGCCTCCCACAATCCTAGGGATCAGGACCAGGCTCTGGCTTTAGCCTTGGAGGATTTCCTTTTCCATACAAATTGGGGGGGTTGAGCCCCCTCAGCCTGAGGCTGGGTCTCCCCTTCAGCCTGACCGATCGTGTCACCACCCCCAACACCCCACTGGGAGCCATCATGTTGAAGTTTATATTTTGCTATGCAAATAAATTATATAATTCTTTCACTTAGCCTTAGGGGCTGGGGCATGTCCCCCAAGTGGTCAGTCAGGGGCCACAGCTGCCCTAAGTGTGGCCAGTGCCCTCTCCTCACATGGTCATGGGATCATCTCTCTTCCATATGATCCACAGGAACCCCAGGAATACCATGGAAACGTGAAATGGTGCCGGCAAAGAGTGACCCACAGGACACCACGGGGAAACAGCTCTGGAGGGGGCTTGAGGGGCCTCAGGATGAACAGAAGTTCATGGCCACAGACACTTGAGGAGGCTCTCTGCACAAAGTGAAGTCACGTGGTCGTGGAAGGCAGAGAGTGGGACATAATAAATGCCCCATCACGCAGTTCCCACAAGGCAAGTGTCCTCCAGTGTGAAAGAAAAAAAATAAACAAATCCATATAAGTGGTGACCTTCTGAACAGCCAATCAAATGCTCAGAATGTCCCACTCAATGTGCCCTCAAACCACGTACTGTCAAATCTGCCCCAACCCCAATCCCACAGGTCTCCAGGGTCTCGCCATTAGGAGCTGACCACATCTCAGAGCCTGGGGACTGTCGCTGCCTGGGGGAGACAACACAGACCCTGGTCAGAGCCAGGAGAGGAAAGGAGGGAACTGGGTACCTGACCCCACATGGGTTCCCATTTGCACTATCCCAAGGGCCTAGGGGTGGAGCTTCTCCTGTCCATAATCACCCCCAGCCCCAGTACAGCTCCCTCCAATCCACCTCTGAGGACAAACTACCTTGGAGAGTCAGAGCCAAGACTGAGTCACAGGATCCTAAAGGAGCTGCCTGGTCATAGGCACAGGAGGTTTCCAGAAGTGTGACTAGAGCCCCAGGCAGGGTCAGGAAACACAAGGAAAGTCCATGCAGGGGCACTGGGCCAACCCCCTCCTGGATCTGTCCTCGGTGGGAACCTCTGCATGTGCTTCCTGGGAAGCAGGTCCATCACCAGATCCAACAAGGGATAAATTTGTCCTCCATTTTGCTTTAGTAAGGAGTAAGTAATACTGGGCAAGCGTAGGTGTGTGGACAGTACTTCCACTGCCCAGGCAAAACAAACCACTATAGGCTGAAACCCACAGCAGGACAAGAAAATTCAGCCAAGGCTCTACAGGATGACCTGCTCCACCCGTAACAATTTACATCTTCAGGTATATCGAGGTGATTGCTTTAAGAGAGGAAGCAAATGCCACTGGTTCTGAGAGAGTGGGGGAGGCCCTAGTCTAGGACTTCAGATCTGAGGTGCTCCCGAGATCGAGGAGTGCCTCCTGTACCCCACCAGGCCTCAGCAGTTTCCTGGTGTACAAATATTCCCCTCACCCCACCTGCATCCAACCCTCTCTGGTCTGCTTCACTGGTGTCAAATTTTTCAGAGTTGGTGGGTTTGGAGATTGGGGTTCGCTCTAGGTATGAGCTCCCCCCTCAGTGGCACAGGGCAAGCTCCCAGGCAAGTTCTTCCACCAGAGATAGTGGTTATATTTAACAAGCAGGTTTATTAGGGAAACGGAGAGAGGAGTAAAGGCCACTTGCATAGGCACAAGCAGGCCAGGGGAGATGCCCCGAAGGGACAGGTGTGCT
>NW_004567168.1:515762-517357 GCF_000260355.1 Condylura cristata
GCCCGCTGCTCCCCTCAGCAGCGTGTTTCAGTAGATCTGCCTGTTCTGCTCCCCTCCCTGTCTCTGGTGAAAATCCTCACTTCCCCACACCTCTGGCCTGTACCCAGTTCTGTATGCATCACTAAATAAATCTCCAAGAAAATTTTTGATAAATAAAAAAGGATTCATCTCATAGGTACCTGTACCCGGACCACAGCTGCAGCAGGGCGGGCTGAGGACGAGCTGCCCCGGAGCCTGCGCCGGGCTACTGCGCACAGGCGTGGGTGAGGGGTCCTGGTTGAGTTTTTCTCCAAGTGCATCATGTTGCATTTTCATGACAGGATATAGGCATTTTACAAATCTGCACTTTTTCAATGACTGAATGACTTATTTTTAAATTCTTTTGATTTTAAATTGAAGGACATACCTAGTTTTTATAGGAAAGTATTACATACAAACATATTAAAATATAACTTCAGTACAAAGAAAATAGATAATTTTTTGCAATACCGATTCTCCCAGAGGAGGGGCTAGGAAAGTGTACAGGGAGGCCCCGAAGTCTGGACCCTCCCAGCACCCCACCTGTGCCGTGTTGGCTGAACACACCCCTCAGATAGGACATGAACTGCCTGGGGTCTCTGTCCCCCATGTCGCAAACACGCTCAGATGGTCCCAGCAGCACACCTGGGCGTCGCCCACAAGCCCTCTGGTGCAGTAGATCTGCTTCTGGTGAAACTGCTGAAGGAATCCAGGGGCTGAGCCAGATGAGTAACAGGAAAGGGCAATTGGCTTGTGGGAGGCTGCGGAGAGGTAGAGAGAGACGACACAGCCGTGCCCGTCACGGGGACAAGACAGAGCCTGAGAGTGACCGTGACCGGGACAGGCCCACAGCTCCTGGTCAGACGTCTGTGATACATTCATCAGACACTGGATTTCCTTCCAGACACAACTCCCATGACTTCATCATAAGAAGACAACAAACAAAAATAGAAAAAACAAGCAAATATAGAAACACTAGTAACAAACAAAAGTACAAAAAGGTTGAAAAGGCATTCACAAGGAAGATATAGTGAATATCACTCTGTACATGAAATATTCTCCACATCAGTAGTCCCGAGTGAGGGAGCCATGCAAGGGACACCCCTGGTGAGAAGCTCCGTGACCATTAGAGTGGCAAAAAGTTAAACGATTACTAATGATCAAGGCTGGCGTGGACGTGAAACAAACTGAAGTCTCTTCCATTCTTTGGGTATGAAAAAACACACACTCTGGGAGAGTTTTGTGTCTTTTCATAAAGTTATTTAAAAAGAATTTCAGGAATAGCATTCATATTTCTCGGTGTCACTCAAAAGAAATGAAGATCTGGGACCCCCTCTGGCCTGGGGGTTAATTCTCCAAGCTGACACCACTATGGTCTGAGATGATGTCCAGCCAGGGAGCTAACCCACAAGGCCCAGCAGACCTCTGCTGTGTCATCTGATGTTCCCCTCAGCAGTGTGTTTCAGTTCGTCTGCCTGTTCTGCCCCCTACTCTGTCTCTGGTGAATCCTCTCAACCCTATATCTCTGGCCAGTACCCCAGTACTTTTACGCACAAATAAATAAATAAATTTTTTTT
>NW_004567168.1:538065-538576 GCF_000260355.1 Condylura cristata
TTATTAGAGAAGGGAGCGGACAAAGGCTGACCGGCTGGCCCTGTGGACGCCGACCTGCCTTCATGTGGGCACACAAATACATGAGTCGTCAGTGACAGAAATGTTGTCTTCAGTTTCTGTGGTAACGTAGACAGTGAGGCATTAGCTGAGGTCAGTGTGGATGGCACACGGAGTGTCGTGAGGATACATCACTTCCCAAGTCAGGGGTGCAAGATGTGGAAAGAGGGAGTCAAGGCTTCAGGACCATTGGAAGCTGCATCTCTGCCATCCCAGTCAGTAACACTGGTTGGCGGGGGAGGACACAGCCCAGGGGAGAGACTGCCAAGGGCCAGACTGTGTCCTCAGGAGAACAATTTCTGTTAGAGCTCACAGGGGAAGGGACATCCTGAGAGAGAACTTCAGGGATGTCTTCAGGAACTGAGGACTCCAGGGGTCACTGGGCAGCACTCAGGATTTGGGGAGGATGTGAGAGGGACAGGCTTAGGGTATTTGGGTCAGTGGTGACTGACAG
>NW_004567168.1:540211-542541 GCF_000260355.1 Condylura cristata
CCTAACTCCCACACACCCGGTATTCCCTGACGTCCAGGAGAAGAGCCTGGAGGAGACACCGCTGACATTAGCCCCCTGGCAGAGGAGCGCCCAGGTGGGGACGGCAGGCCCACCCAACTCCCAAGCCCGGTAGCAACAATGCTCTGTGAGAGGAGCCTGAAGTCCAGCTGCCCTCAGCTGTGGTCCAGCTGTGGGAGGGGAGGGAGCAGTTGTGGGATCCCCACCTTCACTCTACCACAGCCAGTCGCCCAGACACTGGGAGACACTGCAGCCCCGACTGCAGAATGCAGAGGATGCGCCAGCAGCACCAGTGTGCCGGGCATTAACCGGCATTAGGATAGAGAGAGCTGAGGGCAAACAGCAGGAAGAAAGGAGACAGGGATGCAGCAGGCCCTCCTGGGCCGCACAGCACGGAATTCATAAAGAATTCATGGCGAGGGTCACGCTACCCACATTGTATGTCAAGATCCTGGTGTGGGGGAAAAAATCCTGAAAAGTCAGGATATTCCATAGCTGGTTCCTGCTGGATTCTTTTTGTTTGTTTATGGTGTTTCCAGGAGGTCCAAATATACATTCAATATGAAATCAATAATTACTTGACTGGATTGATTGGTTCCATAACAATAGCATTGTACACAGAACGGCACAGACATTGCCCAATAATTAATATCCCTCTGCTTTAGGGGCTGACACAAATCTAGGTCCAGCGATAGATAACGAGAGACATGTCACGGTCCAAGTATTCTGGGAACCAAAGGCTGCAATAATTTCCTGCCCAGTCCCTAATAAAAGATCTCTAGTTTTAAGTAACATAGTGTCATTTTAAGTAATAGAGTTATAAATAATAGTAACAAGTTTTCCTACTTCAGCAAGTGGCGCCTTTGAACAGGGACCCGGGTAAGGTAATCCTTTCATTTGTTTCTGGGACCGACAGGACTCTGCTCGTGGGTGCTGCAGACCCCTCTGTAAAGGAGAACAGAGAACGGAGGAGCAGAAAGGACTTACTTTGCTATGGCCCACAGTGAGTCTAAGGAAAGATGCCTCTTTATTGGTATTATTAAACATATGCTTTCTAAAAGAAGTGGAGAAATATCTCAGAAACAGGTAGATCTTTAGAATTTGTAGAAACATATTTTCCGTGGTTCCCTAGGGACGGCAGCCTGGATGCACAAACTTGGAATAAGGTGGGAGAAGAGGTGAGGCTGTTTTACTCCACCACGGGCCTGTAGATGCGTTTGCTGTGTGGGGACTCCGAAAAGATGCGCTAGACCCTTTGCCAGAGCCACAAGTTCATGATAAAAGGCTGAAAGAAATTCATGATGCGGCCTCAGACGAGGCTATGCCTCTTTCACACAGATGAAGCTCTGCGGTCTTTATGGCAAATCAAGTGGATACAGGCCAGGATGAGACAGAGGATGAGGAAAAGGGTAACAGAGAGGAAGGAAAAGCCACACCAAGAAGAAAAAGAAAAAGGGAAAGAAACTGATGACAAACACGCTCTAACCATTCTTTTCTTTTTCCTTTAAAAACATTTCAGTAATATAACGATGACATCGCGCAATTATGCAAGCAGGTTTTTTTAAACAGAAGGACTTCAGTCTTAATTTTAATATTCCCTTAAAAATGTTTTGCCTTATTAAAAATTTTATCATTTTGGTCTATATGAATAAAAGTGCAGTGACATAAGACTCCACGTGGAGTAACTAAAAACAATAACAACAAGAACTAAAAACTGTCTGTGTCTGTATGCTACATGTCTGTGTGTCTTTGTCTTTTCCTTGTGTTTAACTGTCTTGGCCTCGAGGTGTTCTGAATTGGGTTAGATGGTGCCTATAAATATTGTAAACAAACAAAAAGGTAATGTTTGTGGTAACTAATTTGTTTTAAAATTGTTGTTATAATTTTTTTTCTCTTCTTTTTTCTTGGGTTGATAACGTCAGACAAATAAAATTATAATAATTAATGTTTAGAAAAAACAAAACAAAACAACTAAGAGGCTGTGGTTTAACTGTCAACACTGCCCTGCGAAACTGAGCTAGAGTTTTCCCAAACACTAAAATTGTCATTGCTACTATTTTTTTCATATTTGTACCAAAACTTCCCAAAATTCTAAATTAAAATACTTGGTAGCTTGTCATTTGGCTCATTGAAGGTCATTTTGTGGAAACTCAGTAGAACTCCTGAGACACTCTGTAACAGGGTGGTCCCTACGAAAAAGGGAAGTTCCAGGTTCCCTGCCCCACCCAGAAGGAGGGTGGAGCTGAGCAAAAAGGAGAGAAGGAATGAGAAGAGGAAAGAAGAGAATAAAGCAGGATGGAGAACAAGGAGGA
>NW_004567168.1:543186-550127 GCF_000260355.1 Condylura cristata
AAACATGATTCTTTTTGATATGTATTTGGTATGTACATAAAGTGTAAATAATGTTGATCACTGTCCTACCATTCTTTATTTCAATGTTTTGGATGTTTCCAATCAAGGTCACTCAAAAAACATCAAGAGAGGGCTTGGGTTATGATTCAAATTTAGAGCAAGGGCCATGACTAAAGTTACAGCTGAGCCAATTGTCTCAAAAAAAAAAAAAAGACAATCTGGTATGGGTAGAGCAGTGGCCTCTTACAGAACAAACTCAGACTGTAACTACTCTTGTACAAAAACAATTAACTAAGGGCCATATAGAGCCCACAAGCAGTTCATGGAATACTCCAATATTTGCCAAAAAAAAAATCAGGCAAGTGGAGACTGCTAAAGAATTGAGAGCTATAAATGTCACCATGGAAACTAGGATAAGTTTACAATCAGGACTGTCATCTCCTGTTGCTGTCCCCAAAACAGATTATGGGGTAGTTATAGATTTACAGGGCTGCTGATGCACTGTTCCTTTAGCTTTACAAGATTGTGAAAGATTTGCCTTTACTGTCCCATCCTCACACCTCAAACACCCATATCAGAGAGTTCAGTGGATGATGTTGCATCAAGGAATAAAAATGTGTAGATCTGGCCTTCACTGAATTTCAAAAAACATTTCCTCCTCAAGTTGATCGCATCCATTATATGGATGACATTTTAATTAGCCATTCACAATACTCCTTGTTAAATCAGGTTTTAAATGCCTTAACCTCCTGCTTACAAAATTTTGGACTTGTAATATCCCCCCAAAATTCAGACGATCCTGCAAAAAATGACTTGGGACGCATTGTTAAATACCACTTCAGTTTCACCCCAACATTTACAATTAAAAACTGATTCTCTCAAAACATTAAATGATTTTCAAAAATTGGTAGGAAACACAAACTGGGTCAGACCTTACCGAAAACTGACAACCGCTGAGCTTCTTCCTCTTTTTTAATATCCTGAGTGGAGATGCTGAGCCAAATTCTCCTAGGCAGTTAATATCTGAGGCAATAGATGGCCCTAAGGTTGAGTTAACTACTAACAAACAACAGTCACAGAAATTAAACTACTCAGAACAATGGGAAGTCATAGTCCTGCCCACAGCCTACACTCCTACAGGGTGTTAGGGCAACAGGGACCTTGGGAATGGGTCCATCTCCCAGTGACCACTGAAAAAGTTGTTTGTGCTAACTAACACCACTCTGGTCGCCTTTTTAATTACTAGAGGCAAAAGTCGGCACACTGAACTTTTTGGCCATAAATTCCATTCTCTAATTATATGTTATGCTAGAAAACAACTTGATCATTTGTTTCAGTTAGATGAAGATTGGCAAATAGCCCTCCAGTCCTATTCTGGAGAAAATAAATATCATTTACCGCTCTTACACTTCTTAAGGAAACAGCCACTAATTTTTCCTAAAATTGTCAGCTCTCAGCTACCCACCCTTCATTTTCCATGGGGGTTGCCCCAGGGACTTAGACCTCATAACGTTTAACAAAATGACTGCTTGAGTTGTAATAGCTCACTGATCACCAAATAAACATTTCGTATATTGTTAACTGATCAACATAGGAATATTTTGTATGACAACTGATGACTATAGGAATATTTTGCTTGATGATCAACATAGGAATATTTTGTATGACAACTGATGACTATAGGAATATTTTGCTTGATGACTGATGATTATAGGAATATTTTGCTTGATAAATGATCACTATAGAAATATTTTGTTTGATGACTGATCACCATAGGAATATTTTATTAATGACTGGTCACTATAGGAACATCTTGTTTCAACTGTACTTTTAATGAATGGATGATCAATATCACGGTCTCAATAAGAGATCAAAAGATCCCAAGCTGTGTTTCAGAAAAATGTGATGATTGTTAAGCTTTCTGCACACACTGATGCAATCCCACCGCTTGCTTATAATGTATAAATCGAGACCTGCTGGGTCAATCGGCAGAAGATGCTTTCACATTTTTCTACCTCATCTTTTCTCTCTTTACTCTGCCAATGCCATCCTTTCCTGCAGGAGAACCTCACTACCTCAGCTGAAGCTGGTCCTCAGCAAATTCAGAATTGCCATAATGAAAACACAATGAGTTAAGAGAAAATGCTGGAAGGAAAAAGAATATAATCCACCAACAGTGGATGAGAACAAATCACTAAACAAGGAATTAGAGGATGCTCAAAGGTTAGGGCAGGAGATAGGGGGTGAATCCTCTCACCCCAGCACTCTGGCCTACACCCCACTTCTTGTATGCATCAGTGCATGAAACAAGTGTTAAGTTCTCCTGGGTGGCACAAGGGATTAAGTATCCACACTTTGAAGAAGTTTGCAGACACTGCAGCAGGAAGTCCATTCCCAGCCAGGGACCTGACCCACATGACCCAGCAGACTTCTCCTGTCTCACCTGGTGCTCCCCTCAGCAGTGTATTTCAGTAGATCTGCCTGATCTGCTCCCCACTCTGTCTCTGGTGAATCCTCTCATCTCCCATACCTCTGGCCTGACTCCAGATCTTATATGAATAAATAAATAAATCTTAAAAAAATACATAAGTAAATAAATGAAAATAATTCTTAAAAATAAACCCCCAAAGGCCATACCCCTCCTGGCAATGTCCTCCCAGACCCCTGGAAAGGCCCCAGCTTCTGCCTAGCAGGACCAATGAGGCCCCTCTCCTGCCTCCTAGGCTCCGTGGGGACAAGACTAAAGCAAAACAGGGCAAGACCTGACACTGTCCTGGGAGGAGTGAGCAGCAAGCCTGGTCTGCAGGGGACTCTAAGCCGGCTGGGGGTGCCTAGAGCCTGGCCAGAGAGAGCCAGTGGCAGAAAGTGGCCTGAAAGGAAGGACCCCTTCTCCATTATTTCATGAGAATTTTCCCTCTCCCTCCCCATCCATGATTTTCTTAAAAGGAGAGGTTAAAAAAAAAAAAAAAAAAAAAACTGGGGAGAAAAAAATGGTGTCCAGGTATCTTTGGTGAGGGGGTGAAGACCAAAGCCATAGAAGCCTAAGATTCAGGGTCCAGAAGTCCTGGGAGCTGTTTCTGAGCAGCTGAGAGGTGCCCCTGGCCACAGCATCCCTGTCACTCACTGCTCCCTCTAGAGAAGGACCTGCCTAGCCCTGAACTCACAGCGAAGGAGGCCTCTCCTGCTTCCTCCCCTTTCCCTTTCCTCCCTGGACACCCCACTCAATTTCACTGGGTCACAGGCAAAGTCTCCAGAAACCACAGGGGCAGGGCTGTCTCCAGGTCTCTGCCTCCTGGGCTCTGGAGGCCACCTCAGGCCCAAACTCTCTAGGCTGCCAGGCCATGGTGGTCTCCTCCTCCTCCCCTGCCCCCCTTCCAGCTCCCTGAACAAGGCCCAGGTGCAGTGAGGATGAGAAGCCCTGGCCTGTCTGGATTGGACCTTCCAGTTCTTTCCCTTATTCACCTGTATAATTGCAGTGGTCTAAGCCAAGGGCAGGACAGTGGAGGGGAAGTGTTTTCTCCCCATCCCCAAGGACAGAAAAGGGGTTAAGTAAGGGGAGACCTGAAAGGTGGAAGTGGGGGCTTCATTAATCCCTAAAGGGCAGGAGCCTGGGGATTTTCTCAGGGTGGGAGGGGTCCCCAGGGTACTCTAAGGACCCTCTAAAGATGGGTGTGGAATTTGGATGGGGGTTCTGAACCCATGTTACTGTCCCCCAGCCCCGCTAATTTGACATGAGCCCCTCAGAACCAGTAAATCTCTCACATCACCTTAGTCTCACTGCCTCGCTTTTTATTTCCAGCCTTGAACCCGCTGTCTCTACTGGCCTGTAACATGCAGTGTATGGAAGAGTCACCATCACTGTTTTAACAAGGGCTTAGCTTTCAGATTCATGTCAGCATTAATTATTTCGACCCGCATCATTTCTTTAGCACAAGAGGGATGGGGCTTTGGGATTCTAATCCTCACCAAAGTCACCATAAGGGCAACCACAGCCCCTTACACCCCACTACAGGCCTGTCAGTGGAACTCAGTAAGCAAACGCTTACCTGGGGTATCAGATCTGTGCAACTCCTCATGACTTTCTGTCCAAGCTTGATAACACACGCAGACGTGTGTGACCTGGGCTCAGTCCTTCCAGAAATAGTCTGCTGACCTGCAGTGTAAGGAATAACTCTCCCCACATCAAGGTGCTGTCTGCTCTCTCTGGGAAGCTGCCAGAACAAGGGAGGTGGCAGTGGGCAGGGATGGGGAACCCAGACCTGGGAACCCCTAAAGGTGACCCAGGTCCCCCTCCCCAGGACTCTGAGGCATGGCAGCCCCAGGACCCTCAGTCAGCTCACATTCAGTCCCCAAAAAGACTTCAAATACTTTAAAAATGGGTCCTCCCTAGTGGCTTAGGGGTGAGTCTCAGCGCTATCAACGGCTGAATTGGATCCCCTCTGCCATCCCCAGCTGACCACATGGCGTGGCAGCCCTCTCCTGTCTCCCCTGTTCTGCACCCCACACTGGTCAGGTCACTCCTCTCACCTCCCATAGATCTGGCTTGCACCCTAGTTCTTATATGCAAAGCTAAAATGTAAAAAAGATAATATCAGTACCACTGTTATCTTTTATGACACAGCATTCAAAAGACTGATGCAGGGCTTCAGGGGACCATGAACTAATGAGGACCCCTCTGTTCAAAGGTTACCAAATACTGTTTGGGTTCTTTACCTGTGCACACAATTGCCAGTCTGCTCAGGCTTAGGAAATTACAACAAAGGGATTTATTTAGCAGACCAGGAAAAACAAGAGATCCTGAGGCCAGTGATGGGCCGTTTACTTTACCGAGAGTCATGTCCAATACTGTCCTGCACAAAGACCATTATAATGACAGCGTCTTCCTGCCGCTGAGGCTGTGCAGCATCCCGAACTACAAACTATAGGCCGGGTCCGATTCACAGACACAGCAAAGGATACAGCAGGAGATGCTCCCGGGGCAGCCAAGATGCCCCAGCACAGACCAGACAAGCGGTACTCAAGACAGCAGCTGCGGCAGCTGAACCACCCAACGGGCGGCCACACGCACACATTATAGCAAGACGCCTGGCTGCAGTCTCCCTTCCCCAGGCCACAGGGCAGCAAGACGCCTGTTTCACTGATTTCGCTGAGTCTCCCTTTTATCATCAGGCCTAACAAAACTCTTGCAGAATGACTGCTCAGACAAGGCCGGACAGGATGGCCTGCACCACCCATAACCATGGACAGCCTTCAGCCACCAGTATCAAGATAACTGCTTTAAGGGAAACAAATCCCACTCACTCTGGGAACATGGAGAGGCCTGAGGGTCCGGGGCTCTGGGTTTGGGCTGCTCCCAGGATCTAGATGTGGCTCCTAGAGGTGCTCCTCCTCAGAGGTCTTCTGTTGTACACACTGTTCCCCTCACCCCACCCCTCCAGCCCGCTCTGCTCTGGTCTACCCTCACCGCGGCTTTTCCTCCTGCACTCACCTTTGGGGTCCTGGATGCCCAAGAGGGGGCTTTTCCTCTCCTGCTGACATGGTCTCCTTTGTGGACCTCATCTCACTAGTGTCTGTTAGCAAACGAAAACCAACTGCACATGGAAACCAGAGCTCCTGGGCGGGCCGGAGAGCTGCAGGTGTGCAGCCAGGATTGCCGGAGGCCTCGAGACCAAGCAGAGGAAACTATTTTTTTTTTTTGCTCCAGAAAAGTGGCGCTTTGAGGTGAATGAGGAGCGTGAGTGGCACTTAGGTTTCTGTTTTGCCAAGTGGTGGGCTGAGCCTCCTGCCAGTCTCCACAGCACACAGCAGGGACCCTGATTCCAGGGGGGTGAGAGGAGTGGGGGTGACCTGGGGAAATGAGGGGGCCTAGAAGTTGTTTCCCTTTTTTTTTTTAATAGTTTATTTTGACATGCTTTTGTGCCCTTTTCCACCTCAGTTGTAATCCCCCTGGGCTTCCCACCACCGAATCACCCGTGTGCCATCACCATAGTCCCATGCACTCCCACGCCCCCATTTTTTATCCCATTTCCCACTGCACCCCCGTAAAATGTCTCTGATATATAGTTGTTCATTAATATTATTTCCCCCCTTTGGTTCTTGAATTTTGACTCTATTACATTTGCTTCTCTTTCCTCCCGGGCCACCCCACCCCCCTGATCCCTTATGCTCCTGCTATGAGTGAAACCCCCCCGGTTTTTTTCCTTTTCTTTCTGGCTTATCTCACTAAGCAGGATCCCTTCCGGATCCATCCATGTTGCTGCAAAAGGCCTGTGTTTCTCTTTTTCGGTTGCTGAGTAATATTCCATTGTGTACACGGACCACATCTTTGTAACTCGCTGTTGGGCACTTGGGTGATTCCGTGTCTTTCCGAAGCTGCTTCTGTTAAGCAGATCTGGGGCGGCAAGAGGGACGCGACTCTCAGGTAGACTGGAAAGCTCTCCCGGGACTCAGCTGCCCAGGAAGCCCTGGCGGTGGCTCCGCTGCCTGAAGGTGCAGGACGGGCACCGCCACCCAGGTCCCCTTCCTCCAGGGAGCCGCATGATCTCGCCCCGGTGCAGCTGCCCCCCCCCCCCAATACGGGACGCCCTGAAGCTGGGACCCCAGGAACTTCTCCACACATGAAGCAGCAGGGCTCACATACCCCACTTGACTGTCCAGGGGGCCGCTCGCCTGAGCCGCCCTCAGGCTGGCGGGCCCAGGGGATGAGGAGGGACAGAGAGAGGGCAAAGGGGCAAGGGTGAGGCGCTGTGTGTGCGGGGAGACTGCAAAGGGGAACTAAATGTTCTTCCTGAGTCTGTGGTATTAAATATATTTAATTCCCATCATGAAATGTTTTATTTAAATGTAATGTCGGCTAACCTTTCTTTCTCCGTCTAGTTTCTCACTTTTGTACATGTCCAGGCTCCTGCCTTGATCCTTTCTGAATGCACAATGTACATGGC
>NW_004567168.1:550717-551228 GCF_000260355.1 Condylura cristata
TACCCCAATGAAGATGTTTAACATAGTCACCCGAAAATGCCGTGATAAAACCTGTCCAGACATTACACGAAGAAGACTGACTTTACCATATTGCTATGAAAAGATATATCCGGGCCCTCCCTAGTGGCGCAACGGGTTAGGATGCAGCACTGCAAGCTAGCCATAGCCACTTCAGTGCGAGTTCAATCCCCAGCCCCGGAGGCGACCCACATGGCTGGCAGACTTCTGCTGACCCGCCCGCTGGACTTCACCGATCAGCCTGTTCTGCTCCCCACTTTGTCTCTGTCTCTGGTGAAGCCTCTCACTGCCCCTGCACCTCTGGCTTATACGCTAGTTCTGTATGCATAAATAAATAAATCTTAAAAAAAAAGAAAGGATGTGCTCACTCTTTAGTTTTTGCAAGCTCTAAAGAACAGTCGATATGCAATCATAATGCCATTCACACAATATAGTTTTTAAAAGATATATTTAATCCATACAAGAACTGGGGTACAGGCCAGAAGTGCCTGGG
>NW_004567168.1:552098-557465 GCF_000260355.1 Condylura cristata
CCACAGCCTTATCTGTGCCCACCAACTGTCTGACACACACACCCTCACCACTCTGTAGCTGGGAATAGGCTCCCCACAGAGCAGTGTTCACTGATGTCAGAATAATGGTTTTTAGTGGTGTCTGTCTCCTGGAAATGATGCTGTTTATACCAGGAGCCTTATCTCCTGGTCACCCCTTGTACCCCAGCACACTGAACAGACCCAGGAATGTGTGGCTGCTCGATAAACATGGTGGCATAAAGGAAGACAAGTCATGTAATGCTTTGGAAAAGCAACTTGATGACATGCGTGACAAGCTTTTTTTTTTTTTAAAAAAATCTATGCTTACAAGAACTGGGGTACAGGCCAGATGTGGGGTGTGTGTGAGAGGATTAACCAAAGATAAAGTGGGGAGCAAAACATGCAGATCGATTGAAATCCACTGCTGAGGGGAGCAGAGGTGGGACAGAGAGGTCTGCTGCGCCACAGAAGCCCCGACAAACCTTTTAAAAGTTCAAGCAATGCTCAAAATGTTCCAGTAATTTCTAGTCAAGAAATCTATGACATCAAAACAAAATATAGGCTACTTAGACAAAAGGATATTCACCACTCATTAATTATCATGATAAAAAAGATACAGAGGAACATTATATGCTTACTAAAATGAATAATACATCTGGGGCCCTCCCTAGTGGCACAACGGGTTGAAGCATTTACACTAGAAGTAGCCACAGCTGATTTAGCCCATCTGATCCCCCTCCCAAGGCCTGACCCAAACCCCGCGGCAGACCTCTCCTGACAGCCCGCTGTTCTCCTCAGCAGTGTACTTCACTGATCTTCCTGTTCCGCTCTCTACTCTTTCTGGTGAATCCTCTCGCCACCCCTGCACCTCTGGCCTGTACCCCAGTCCTGTATGAATAAATAAATCTTTGAAAAAAAAAGTTTCCTTTTTATCACATCTACCCAAGAATTTGTTGTAGACATTTTTTTTTTTTTAATAAGGCCACACTCACCTGTGGGAGGAGCCTCAGGAGGTTTTCATTTGCATTTCCCTGATTCTAAAAGACACAGCATTATTCATGCTCCCGTTACCCATTTGCTTTTCCTTTTGGAGAAGTGTATTTTTCATCCCTCTGCCCATTTTGTGACTGGGTTGGTATTTTGTTTTTGTTGAGCTGTGCCAGCTCTTTGTAGATCTTTGAAATCAGTCCCGTATCAGTAGAATGGAGAGCAGCTGTTTCTTCAAATCTGTGCTTGTTTCTTCTATTGCTTATGCTGTATGGAAACTTTTAGATTGACATAGTCCCAGCTGTGCATCTTTTCCTTTAGTTTCTTTGCTTCTGGGATAAGTCCTCCAAGAAGTTTCTGAGTGGCGTGTCATGGAGTGTAGTGCCTAGGTTTTCTTCTTTGCATTTTAGGGTTTCTCTAACGCCAGTGAAGTTCTGCACCTCATCCAAAAATGGCAATCATTATCACAGCAGCAACTACAAGGACCTTGACTGAACAGCTGTTGTAGTCCTCTACCACACCCCAAAACTGCCCTGAGATGAAAGGAGACTTGCAACACTGCAGTGCATTCTCTCCACCAGCCCTTCTCTCTCCCTCTGTAAAACAAGAAAAAGAGAGATCACAATGCCTTCCATATTCAAAAGGAAGATTTTGGCATGTTCAAACTATCCATCAAGCACTTGATGGATATAAGCACTAAATTCAGATTACGAATGTCAGAGATGTACCTAAAACATTTACTCTTAGCAAAACTACAAAAACATTATCCCACCAAGGTGCGGGAGGGCATGAAAACAGACACACGGCCCTAGCGGGCACTGCAGCAATTTTCAAACACCAAAGGTGCAGAAGTGAAGGACTGTTAATGGAGATCACGGATAGTTAGAATGTTTTCTAGGCATACTTGAGGTATCAGTCAGCTTTTAAAAGGAAAGAACTCTTGTGGTTTGTTATCATGGCAAGAGTGAAACTTGAGCACATTATGTCGTAAAGTAAGACAGTGAGGGGGAGTCTGTAACCAGAGGCTGAGGCCAAGGACTGTGGCAGGTGGGGCCCCAGAGGGGTGCTGGTGAGAACAGGCAGCCCCAGGAAAGACGTTAAACAGTAGGGCATTTCGGGGCGGGGCAAGGCATAAGTAACAGGAGGGACTGCAAAGGGGCTCACATTCAGGCAGTCTTGGTGATTAGGCATGAGGGGTCAGCGGATCTGGTCCCCACCACGCCGACCTTCCAGAAGTTTGTTGTGGGCCTCTAAGGTGGAGGCCTGAAGCAGCCAGTGTGAGAGAGGAAAAGTTTACAGGCGTTGCAAGTTCCCGAGTGATTCAAACCGTTTGCTGTTTTTTTGAGATGTGGCCTGAAGAAGGGGAAGACCAAGGAGCCGGGCGTCTTACTTGTTGGGAGTGACCAAGTGTGGAGACTTACTGAGGGACTGGGTAAGGGCAGTAATAAATCAGGCCTTGCATCCAATTAACGGGGCCTTGAGTCCGGGATGGGACTAGATGAAGGTGATAACGAACTGGGCCTTACATCAAGGGACACAGGGATGAGTTTGGAATTTGAGTTTTAGTCTATATAAGAGAACCTTCCCCCCTATAGGACTGGCAGTAGGTGCGGACCCCACTCTAGGGGCTTCATCTCAGCTGCTGCCCAGGAGCAATAAACTCCGCTTGCTCAGCCTTTCTGCCTCCTGCCTTCTTTTCTTGCTGCCGATCACAGAAGTTGGGTCAAAACAGTACTGAGCTGTGGCCTGGAGCAGGACTCTGCGGACAGGGAGAGTGTGGACGCCCGTCGGGGTGTTACGGCCCCGCTGTGGAAGTGTCGTTGGTGCAGTGCTGTGCGGGGGCTTCCCGACAGGTCATGGAGCGTGTCCTCTTGGGTCTTCTGCTGTCCACGTGAGTGGGAATCTGGCCTGTGCTGCCTGCAATGTGACCTCAGTGGCAGGAAGATGCTTTCAGAGACACATGGGCTTTGTTCTGGAGAGTTCCCAGTCCTCAGTGGCAGGAAGACGCCATTTGAACTGCTTTTCTCTGGGTTTGGAAAACACTGGACGTGGCTCAGTAACTGTTTCCCGTTTGTCAAATCAAACTCTTTGTTGTTGTTCTCTAAGCCTGAGTAGTCTAGCCATTGTGTGCTCAGATAGTGACAGGTAAATTATTTGAGCAGTGTCTTTGGCCAGTTCAGTGCCCCTTGCTGCCCTGTATCAAGACTGGCTGTGTGTGATTCCACCCTGTGAGGTGTAGGACAAGCAAACTCATAGAAGTAGAAAAGAAGGTGGCAGATAGAAAACACAGGGAACAACCCTTTGCCGTCACTCTCAGTCATGTCTTTGTGGACTCGTCCCCGAAAGCCAGAGAAACCAAAGGGGACATAAACAACCCGAGTCTCACTAAAGCTCCTGCACAGAGAGGACTGTTACTACACTAAACACAGGGCCTCCCTGGAGGAGCAGGGGCTAAAGACTCAGAACTATCAAGCTGTCCCCATGCACTCAGGCAAGAGCTCAATCTGCAGCCAGGGAGCTGACCCACATGGCGCAGCAGACCTCTGCCACACCTGCTGCACCCCACTGTCTCTGGTGAACCCTCTCACTGTCCTGCACCTCTGGCCCGTACCCCAGTTGTATGCATAAATAAATAAATAAACAAACAAATAAATAAATAATCTGCAAAAATAAAAAATAAACAAACACTGGCCCCTCCCTGCTGAGGCGTGGGTTAAAGCACAGCACTAAGAAGCTGGCTCAGCTGCTTCAGGCATCAGTCAGATGCCTGGCCCTCAGGTGATCCAAATGGTGTGACAGAGGTCTCCTGCCTGGCCAGCCGCTTCCCATTCTCTCTGGTGAATCCTCTCCCAGCCTGTACCCACCTCTGTATGTATATTAACCCCCCTACTGAAAAGCAACAGTCTTGCTAAGAAGCCTGCAGGGTCGCAGGCGGACAGCCTTAGGAGGGCGGCCCCTGCTAGCGAGGTCAGTGCCGAGAAGCCCTGGCAGGTGCAGGTCATGGGCAGGCAGGAGGCTTGTAAGTCAATAACAAAGAGATACAGTAAGGTTCCTCAAAAGCTGAATAGAGGATTTAGGAAAAGTTCCTTATTTGAAAACTAAACAGAAAACTGAAGCAGTTCTTCAGAAGGATTATGTGAGATAGTAGAGAGATGGGATTTGGGTTCTCCTCCGGGCAGTAAAAGAATTCTGATTATTCTAGTACTGCCTTCTCTTTCAATATTAATTTTGTTATAATTGTTTTTATTCATCAGCCAGTTGTAATATTTTTGATTCCAGAGGACTTTCCCATCCTATCCTGAGGCAGCACTTGCTCACCTGAGCCAGGCATCACCTTATGAGGCTGAGGCAGTTCAGTAGAAAACTGATGGTTGCTTGGAATATTTTGATTGTACAGAAAAAGGGGGGGGGCATAACATGAGCTAGCATGGGAATTCTGATTTTTCAGTGTATTTCCCCTCATTCTGGATTATGTCTGACGATAGAGGTGGCTTAGCTTGTGTCATCTCCCCCTTTTTTGTTTTTTAATTGAAGCTGAAACGTCTTTAATTTGCTGTGGGTATTTTTGAGGGCGCTGAAAAGGCTGCAGATGAGGACAGGAGAGAGAGAATGACTAGGACAGAAATGCCAAAATTAATCAAGGAGGGAGGGAAGAGCTAAGCAGCTGAGGTAATGTTGAAGAGCAGAGAAAGGCACCAGTAACTTGAGCAGGAGCAGCAGTGGGGATCTGGGAAAGGTTAATAACCTTCATTTTGATCCTGCAAGGATCACATATAAAGGGAGAAATTAGTATTATTCCAAACACCAGGTAAATAATTTTTTTTTAACATTTTTACGTGGAACAGGAGTTATACAGATGTGGATAACATAAATCCACTTGCATTGAGAGTGACAACTAGTGGCCAAAAGAGTCTTAATATTTTAAACCTGATTACCTATATGAAAACAATTATCATTTAAAACATTTGAATGAGCCTCAAACTCAAATTTTTAACTATTTGTTTTTGTAAATACAATGCAGTGGAAATAGAGTTAATTTATCTACATTATTATCTGTATGTATTTTTGTACTAGTGGAGTAGTAGACGTAGGAAAAGAACTAATAATTGGTAAAGAGCAGTAATTTTTAGAATTAAAGCAGCAACTAATCTCTTAGATAATTTAAAGCTTATTTAACCAGCTGGAGAGTATATATACCGAAGTTTTATCGATTTATCATCTAAATCGACAGGTAATACAGCACAAGGAGTTTAACAGACAACAAATACAGTTAGTTATGATTTTTTAAGGTACAGCCAGTGGAGGAGGAAACGAAGTATCTTCAGTAGCAGAGCTGTAAGCTGTACTCGCGTGGAACATTTATAGGAGACAAAAGTCTAT
>NW_004567168.1:562325-563833 GCF_000260355.1 Condylura cristata
TTTTTCTTTTTTCTCTTTTTCTATTTTCTGTAGGGGTTAGGAAGGATGAATTCATCCCTTACCTTTTTTGATAATTTTTCCTTTTTTTTTTAACCTCTTTTTTCTTTTACGTTTCATCATCAGCCTAATTGATGTCCATTTTGATTTGCCACAAGTCTCAGAACTAGGTTTGTGTAAAAGAGGCATAGCTTCACCTGAGGCAGCATTATGAATCTCTCTCAGTCTTTTATTTAATAGCTTGTGGCTCTGGCAAAGGATCTAGCACATATCTCAAGAGTCTCCACAGGCTCTGACAGGCATGTTGTCAGGCCCATGGTGGGAGTAATAGAGCCTCATCTCTTTTCCCACTTTCTCCTAAGTTTTTGTATTTAAATTCCTGACTCCAGGGAACCAAGGACAACACATCTCTACAAAGTGTAAAGGTGCGATCAACTGAGCATGAATTGACTTAATATTACGTTTATTAAGAGTATGCTTAACAATAAAAGGGCATCTTTCTTTGGACTGATTCTTACTCGTGGCAAAGATTACTTTATAAGTTCTGCGATTCCTGCCTTTCCTAACTCTATTCCTTCACAGAGGGAGCGCCCAGTCCCTAGGCAGAATCCTAGCCTCCCTGAGGAGACAGAGAAAGCTTACCCTGATCAGGGATTATTGGGGGGCAGAACAGGCAGGGTCTCAAGGTGGGAGCAGCATAGGCAAGGGGAGATTCCTGAAAGGAAAAAAGGGGGAGTGGGCGCGAGAAAGGCACAGGAGTGGGAATTGGGTGCAAGTCTTTCCTGCTCTGCTGTCAGCAGTTTATTTTACACATTTTAGGCAGGTAATTAACATATGATAGGGGCTGAGACCTGGGTTTGTAGATTTTTAATAGATCTGAAGGGAACTGGAGTTCCCACAATGGACCCAATCTCCTATCTTTATCTTTCACCTTTTGGGTCTGTGGTAGACATAGCCTGCAGCAGACTGCTACCAGCAAGGATCTGATGCTTTGGAACCAAGGCCTTGGTGCTTAAGGACCTGAGTTTCTACAGCTGGGCCAGTGCGAATCCCTTCTACCCCAGATTCCTCCTGAGTCAGTCTTGTGGTGCTTCCCTACTATTACTTCCTCCATCAGTTACCATGAACCAAAAATTATTGCAGGCCATGTGTTCTCAAAGATGTGTACCAGTTGTCGCTACATTTTTTTGTTTACGATGTCCATGGGCACCATCTAAACCAATTTTATGACACCTTGAGGCCAAGACAACTAAGCACAAGGAAAAGACATACAACACAATGTATAGGCTTCTAAGTTCCGCCATATGGCATATGCAGTTATACACCATAGACTCAGAAAAATCTGCAACTCCAGAATACTTTGGACTGTTCCTGGAAGATATCATAGGTATCATTTGTTCCTACAAACCTATCATTTTGGAAATAGGATGAAATAACGTTTCGCTAATGACACGAATTACATGGCCTTGTTGATTATTTTAAGGTTTCAGTTTTTAAGCATTTCCAGTAGG
>NW_004567168.1:564408-565887 GCF_000260355.1 Condylura cristata
CCTTTCTTTCTTGTGGCCGGTCACAGAAGTTGGGACAAAACAACTTTCAATAAAACGGAGTCATCTCTGTGCTTCTGTTAGCCACTCTGGGACAGAAGGAAAGGGCACATTCAACAGCAAA
Source organism: Condylura cristata (assembly GCF_000260355.1). NCBI lineage: Eukaryota > Metazoa > Chordata > Mammalia > Eulipotyphla > Talpidae > Condylura > Condylura cristata. Next base: position 564,530 of record NW_004567168.1, read on the forward strand.
GACAGACTGCACCTCCCCAACGAGGGAGAAACAGCAACAACACAGGCTTGAAACCCTGGTGCAGTTTCCTCACGCACCAGGAAGCACACTTTCCACAACGGTCCTTCCTCAGTAGGAAGCAGAATCAGAATCTTGTCTTACACCAGTGATCAAACAAATCCGGAATTCAAATGGTAAACATGCCCCAAACTGTGTAGACAAAATTCACAGTAGAAATTCTTTCAAAGTCAGACAAATCTTTTTAATTTTTCTGCTCCAGACTTTGCTAAGATCCAAGTTACCTCCAAGAATCTTCTAAGATTACAGGCATTTACCATTACTGCTCAGGGATCCCCCGTCCTCCACACCCGGGCATACATTTGCTAATTTACACAGCACCGCTCCACAGTTGGCTCTCAAGACCCCTCGGGCGGAGATCAGGAAGCAGTCCAAGTCAAAACAACCTGCCAGGGAAAAGCCATTACTGCCTTTGGAAATGCTAAAAAGGCCTGTAAGCCTGGAGAGATCACCAAAAAATGTTCCTAGTACTAACAACTTAACAAAACAAAAGAAGCTGAAACTTAACAAAAAAAGCTGAAACCTTAGGAAGAGCCAAAAGGACCTAAACTGTCCAAGTTTCAGAGAAGCCAGGCGGGTGGCCTCAGACGCCATCGTTGATCCGACTACTTGGTCCAACCTACTGCCATCTTTTAATGAAACGGCCACCCAGAACAATTTCCACAAAGTCAGACTTCTTAGCAAGAGACTACAAAAAATTGTACACATACACAGAGTTTTTACAAGGCCCAAGCCAGTGTTTCAACAGCAAATATACACCTGAAGAAAAAAACTAGAGAAAAAACCGGTTTATGCTTATGGAAGCCGGGGCCACGAGAAAGCCAACTTTCCCCATGGGGCTGACTAACCACGGATGGCCCCAGTCCTGCCACTTTCTGTTACAGTGCAGGGAGGGGGCACTCCCGAACCCATAAACCTACCTGCTCTAAATAGGTTCTGCCAAAGCCGCATCAAGACAAGACATAAGAGCTTTAATGGAAAGGAAATTTAATACAGTGAGTACACAATACAGAGGACACCAAATATAACTTCTAAATCAAACACCTGAAGTTACCCATCCCCTCATGGGCTAAAGCCCACCCAAATGGGATTGGCCCAAAGCAAGGCCTGAAATCCGCCACAGACTAAATCACCTTCTGGTCGGACACAAAGAAAAGGGTCAGAAATGGCCAGACAAGTCTGGGAGGGAAAGAGCAACATCAAAATCAAGATAAACACCGCCATAGTCACCTCCCCATGGGTCTCTCACTCACATCCATTTCAACCAGTCCAGGGCCAGGAAACAAGCACGGATTCTCCAT
>NW_004567168.1:566447-568265 GCF_000260355.1 Condylura cristata
GCACTGTTTATAATGATTTTGATTTTGCTCTTCTCCCAGATTTTTCTGGTTATTTCTGACCCTTCTCTATGGGCCCTGGCCTGAAGGTGCTTTAGCTTTGTGGCAGCTTTCAGGCCTTGCTTTGGGCCAATCCCTTTTGGGTGGGCTTTTGCCCACGAGGAGTTGGGTAACTTCAGGTGTTTGATTTAGAAATTATATTCTTTGTCCTCCATGATGTACATTCACTATATTAAAGTCCCTTTTCATTAAAGTCCTAAGTTTTGTCTTGATGCAGCCGATGACAGAACCTATTTAGAGCAAGCTGGTTTGGGGGTTCAGTGTGCCCCTCTCTCCCTGCCCAGGAGTGCAATAAAGTTCTCAGTTGTCAAAAACTTTGCCTGGACCTCTCCATCCTTTTACAGTGCTGTAACTTTCAAAAACATGTAAAGTTTACAATGAGTGTGAAATATGGAAAATACAAAGAATATAGTTTCAAACACCCAAAATTACCGACCCCTCGTGGGTAAAATTCCACCCAAAAAGGTCTGGCCCACAGCAACGCCTGAAAGCTGACACAAGCCCCCACCTTTTGGCCAGCACCTATAGAAATGGGCTAGAAATGGCCAGACAAGTATGGGAGGAAAAGAGCAGAGTCAACATCAAGATAAACGCTGCCACACTCACCTCCCCACAGGTCTCTCCCACACATCTGTGTCACCCAGTCCAAGCCCAAGAAACTGGAGCCGCTTCTTCACACGTGTCTGATCCACGTGGGGCCTCCAGGTCCCCCGACAACCAAACTTTCCCAACACCACTGCTCAGCCAAGGCTCTACAGGATGGCCTGCTCCACCCCTAACAACTTAACCATCTTCAGGTATATCGAGGTGATTGCTTTAAGAGAGGAAGCAAATCCCACTGGTTCTGAGAGAATGGGGGAGGTCCATGTCTAGGACTTGGATCTGGGGTGCTCCTGAGATGGAGGAGTGCCTCCTGTACCCCACCGGGCATCAGCAGTTTCCTGGTGTACAAATATTCCCCTCACCCCACCTGCGTCCAACCCCCTCTGGTCTGCTTCACTGGTGTCAAATTTTCAGAGGTGGTGGGTTTGGAGATTGGGGTTCACTCTAGGTAAGAGCTCCCCGCTCAGTGGCACAGAGCAAGCTCCCAGGCGAGTTCTTCCACCAGAGATGGTGGTTATATTTAACAAGCAGGTTTATTAGGGAAATGGAGAGAGGAGTAAAGGCCACTTGCATAGGCACAAGCAGGCCAGGAGAGATGCCCCGAAGGGACAGGTGTGCTCTGAGAGGCCTGCAAGGTTGCAAGCAGGAAGCCTTAGAAGAGCGGCCTCCACTGAGGGAGGTCAGTGCAGAGGTCCCGGAGGGTGCTGGTCACTGGCAGGCAGGAAGCTGCTGCCCCGCAGGGGAGAGAGCAGTGGGAAGGACACCTGCAGGGCACAGGGGGCAGAGGACTGTTCCTCCTGTCGCCTCCCGCTCTGTCTCTCCAGAACCCTCCCAACCCTGCGCTCTGGCCCATAACCCAGTTCTTCTACGCAATGAATAGATAAATCTTAAAAAAACATAAAATAAACAAGGAGCAGGTAAGGAAAATACCAGACAGTCGACTGTCACAGGAGCTTTAAAGGGGCCAGAGAGGGGGGAATTATCACCTCCTTTACTTCAGGTAGCATCACTGGCTAAGATGTGCACAATGTGCCACTCCCTTAAGCGCACCCTGACGAGGCACACACACGCACCAGCCAGTATTTCACTGCACCCATGTGGATGACAGAAACAACCCCCAGGTCACTGAAGGGGAAGAGATAAATGGCAGCCCATCCT
>NW_004567168.1:569065-571437 GCF_000260355.1 Condylura cristata
AGGACATGAACTGCCTGGGGTCTCTGTCCCCCATGTCGCAAACACGCTCAGATGGTCCCAGCAGCACACCTGAGCATCGCCCACAAGCCCTCTGGTGCAGTAGATCTGCTTCTAGTGAAGCTGGTGAAGGAATCCAGGGGCTGAGCCAGATGAGTAACAGGAGAGGGCAGTTGGCGTGTGGGAGGCTGCGGAGAGGTAGAGAGAGACGACACAGCCGTGCCCGTCACGGGGACAAGACAGAGCCTGTGAGTGACCGTGACCGGGATAGGCCCACAGCTCCTCATCAGTCGTCTGTGATACATTCATCAGACACTGGATTTCCATCTAGACACAACTCCCATGACTTCATCATAAGAAGACAAAAAACAAAGATAGAAAAAACAAGCAAATATGGAAACATTAGTAACAAACAAAAGTACAAAAAGGTTGAAAAGGCATTGACAAGGAATATATAGTTAATATCACTATGTACATGAAATATTTTGCACATCAGTAGTCCCAAGTGAGGGGGTGATGCAAGGGAGACCTCCGGTGAGAAGCTCCGTGACCATTAGAGTGGCAAAAAGTTAAACGATTACTAATGATCAAGGCTGGCGAGGACGTGGAATAAGCTGAAGTCTCTTCCATTCTTTGGGGCTTGAAAAAGCACACACTCTGAGAGAGTTTTGTGTCTTTTCATAAAGTTATTTAAAAACAACTTCAGGAAGAGCATTCATATTCCTGGTGTCACTCAAAAGAAATGAAGGATCTGGGACCCGCTCTGGCCTGGGGGTTAATTCTCCAAGCTGAAACCACTATGGCCCGAGATGATGCCCAGCCAGGGAGCTGACCTCTCCTGTGTCACCCAATGCTCCCCTCAGCAGTGTGTTTCAGTCCATCTGCCTGTTCTGCTCCCTACTCTGTCTCTGGTGAATCCTCTCACCTCTATATCTCTGGCCAGTACCCCAGTACTTTTATGTATAAATAAATAAATAAATAATTTTTTGTAAGAGTTATTTATTTGTGCATCCAGAACTGGGGTACAGGCCAGAGGCGCAGGGGCTGCGAGAGCCTTCACCAGAGACAGGGCGGGGAGCAAAACAGGCAGATCGTGGAAGTACACTGCTAAGGGGAGCAGTGGGCGGGTCAGGGGAGGTCTGCCACATGATGTGGTCACATCCGGGGCAGGCAGGGATCGAACTCATGCGGAAGTGGCTTTCCATTCTTAGTGCCATGCTTTAACCTGCAGCACCACCTGAGAGGGACCAATGTTTTGTTTTGTTTTTTTTTTAAAGACAAGAACTGTGAATATTAAAAAAAAAGAATCATCTAAAAATATTGACAGTAGTTACCTGGAGATGGCAAACACTGAGAAGAGATAGAGGACTGCAATGGTGTCAACTTGAAGAGAAATCCTACAGAAATATTTACGTATCAAATACAACCAGATGTGAATGATTCAAACAGAAGTAAAAAGTTGGATGTTGATGATGTTTACACTTAAGGACACTTAAGTATACAGATGACACTTGACAGTTGGCCAAAATGCACTGTGACAGCACAGTGGTGTGAAGGACGTCACCCCTGAATCACAACTCGGTATAACACAACGAGCAAAAAGCCGACAAGTTTTTTATAAATGAATTTATTTATAAATAAATATAAAAGATTTTTATGAATCAATTGTCTCCTGCAGCTTCCCTACTGTTCACCTGGAACCTGGCTGAGGGGAACAGGACCCTCCTGCTCCTCTTCCTTCCAGGCAGGTCCTGTTGCCCACAGAGCTCCCCCCAGGGCTAGGTGTGTGGCTGGTGACCCCGCCCAGTGTCCCTGTCAGGGGTGTCTAGCCTGTCTGGGGTAGGTCATTCCTGACCTGGATGAGTGCCAAATCTGTGTGCTCCCGGAGTGAGGAAGCAGTGAGGCTCAGGGGGGCCCCTCCCCACCCCATCTGTCTGCAGAAATCTCACTGACTGAGGCGGAGATGCCGGGACTGTGGGTGCTCCTCCACCTCTGAGCTCAGTTATTCTCTCCTCAGCTCGGACATGCACAGGCCCAGAGGCCACCTCACCCCAGACGCAGCCTGGTCCATGGTAAGGCTGTTCAGGGCAGGGGGAGGAGCACCCCAGGAACCCCCAAGCCTGCCTGCGAATGCCTCTGCCTTATCACTATAAAACATACCATGACCTTCCATGGAGAGGAGCTTTGAACAATTAGTGTGCAACCGAGACAAGGGAAGAAATTTCCAAATCAAAAAACCCAAAATTACAAGTCCCCTGGAGGGTAAACACCCAGACACACAGGGCTCTCCCAAAGCAGGATGGCTGAGCCCAACATCTTGCCCCAAGTCTAAGGCACCTTCTGGTGTAGAAACAGGGGAAAGGGGTGGATGGGGC
>NW_004567168.1:591534-600325 GCF_000260355.1 Condylura cristata
TCAGGAAGATGGACGCGGCCAGTGTCCTCAGCGGTGCTACACGGACACGGAGTCAACCCTGTGTCCAGCGATTGAAGAAATAAAGTGTGTGGGATATATGCTCAAGGGAAGAGTCAGCAATTTAAAAGGATGACATGCCTTTTGGGGCAACACGGAGGGATTTTGAGGTATTTGTGATACGTGAGTTTAGCCTGAAAGTTAGACAGGTACCCGATGGGCTCACTCACCTGTGGACTACAGGGGGGAAAAAATGGAAGATTTGAGCAAAAATAATCCTTAGAGGCCCCGCCCTTTCAGAGTGGCCCCGCCCTTTCAGAGAGGCCCCACCCCGTCAGAGAGACCCCGCCCTATCAGAGAGGCCCCGCCCTGTCAGAGAGGCCCCGCCCCGCACTCAGGGGCCCCGCCACTCCACGGAGAGCGCTGTGGGCAGTTAGTGGCCAAAGCCAGTACATCCCTAGACTAGAAGGAACATGAGTAATCCCCTCCAGGCTCACTGCTGGTGGGGCCTTTTGGGAGACCCTGGAGAGAGTGTGAAAGGAAACAAGGCACCCTTGGGACCAGAGAGCCATTCATGGCCGGCCCTGAGCTCACCTGTCTCACTCTGCTTGTAGTAGCCGCTCAGGGTGTCCAGACCCGCTCGGAAAGCCTGTGCGGTGGCTCTGTAGATCGTGGTGTTGCTGTCCCGATACTGCTGCCCCAACTGCTCCACGTAGCCCATGGCGATGAAGCGGGGGTCCCGAGACTGGGACTGGACATCGCGGTGTAGACATACCTCAGGGAGTGGGGGACTGAGGGCGGGAGGGTGGGACCTGGCTGACCCTCCTCACCGCAAACTAGTATCTGAGTCTCATGGTTTGGGACCAGGACAGGGAGGGGTCCAGTGAGTCATAAATGGGGTGGGGAGAAAAGATGGGGAATTTTGGAAGGGTTGGGGGATGGGGTGCGTCGGGGAGGGCGGGATGTGGAGGGCAAGGGCGAGGTGGGCAGAACAGTAAAGGGAACCAAGGCTTCTGGACCCTTAAGCCTCATCTCTGCCATCCCGGTCACCCTGTTCATGTGCCATAGAATGAGGCAAGCTCGGTCAGTGTCGGGGAGTCCGGAGCCTCAGGTAACCGCGAGAGCAGTCAGTGTCCACCCTAAGTTCCCCTGCTGTCTTGAATCAATCACGGGAACCCCCACAGGCAGCGGGGCCTCAGGGACATGGCACACACTGGAGAGTCTGCCCTGCGTGCTACTAGTCAGCAACAACCCAGCAGGCTGAGGGTGGGGATGCGCCTCAGGGCCACGACAGTAACCCAGTAGAGGGCAAAAGGCTGATGACAAAGGAAATCAAAGGGGGGAATTATTAGAGAAGGGAGCGGACAAAGGCTGACCGGCTGGCCCTGTGGACGCCGACCTGCCTTCATGTGGGCACACACAAATACATGAGTTGTCAGTGACAGAAATGTTGTCTTCAGTTTCTGTGGTAACATAGACAGTGAGGCATTAGCTGAGGTCAGTGTGGATGGCACACGGAGTGTCTTGAGGACACATCACTCCCAGGTCAGGGGTGCAGGATGTGGAAAGAGGGAGTCAAGTCTTCAGGACCATTGGAAGCTGCATCTCTGCCATCCCAGTCAGTAACACTGGTTGGCGGGGGAGGACACAGACCAGGGGAGAGAGTGTGTGTCCTCAAGAGAACAGTTTCTGTCAGAGCTCCCAGGGGAAGGGACGTCCTGAGAGAGAACTTCAGGGATGTCCTCAGGGACTGAGGACTCCAGGGGTCACTGGGCAGCACTCAGGATTTGGGGAGGATGTGAGAGGGACAGGCTTAGTGTATGTGGGTCAGTGGTGACTGACAGGACACAGTGTAAGGATACAGTGAGATTAGCCCTGGTGGAGTCAGGCTGTTGAAGGAGGGGAGTCTGAAAGACAAAGGTGAGAGGAAAGGGATTTGGGGTTCTGCCAGTGGAGATAAAAAGATCTGGGTGCTTGGGTCTTAGTTCTAGTCCTTGGACCCTTTCTTGGTTCTTTATAATGAGCTGCAAACTCTAGGAAACAGAGTGCTAAAGTCTGGTCTATGATGCCCCTTATGGAGGGAGGACACTCACACAAGGTCTCCGGCCCCTCCGGGCACCTGGGGTCAATGAAAAAACTCAAGAAATCAATGTTATCTGGAGACCAACAAAAACGAAGTGACAAGCTACCAAATACGTGGGATGCAATAGAAATGTGGGAAGGAAAACCAGCAATACGTCAATAGACTATACAAAGCTCAAATAAATAAGCTCACTTGACACCTGTGGAAACTAAAGAGCAAAGAGCAATAAAATCAATTTTCAGCGGAAAGCAGGTAATAAAAATTAAAGTGGGAATAAGTAGAAAACAAAAACACAACACAAAAGATCAAGGAAACCAAGCAATAACTCTTTTGAGAGGGTAAACATACACCCAGGGGTGACTCCCCCAGTCCTGTGTCCTCTGCCCCCCAAGGGAGAGACTCCTACCACTCCCCACAGCTGCTCTCCTCCACGTCTCCCTGTGCTGGTTGAGTAATGTCACCTCAGTGCTTTCTCACTCCACCTTAGGACCCAGGGGAAAGACACAGCCCCCGACTGCCCTAGCTTCCCTGGGAAAGGCCCCAGCTCCCACTCTGACCTCGTTCCTGGGTCCGCTCATCCCTGATATTAGCCAGCTCCATGTGGATGTCCCCTGTCCTCTGCAAGCCACTGGTCACTGTAGCCCCCAGCTCAGCCCCCAGGATGTCTGGCCCAGTAGGCAAGGGGTCTCCACCCTGCTATCTCACCATCATAGTGCAGGATGAGCTGATGAGCAAATATCCCTTGGCAACAAATGTAAAGGGCAGAGCGGCATCCTGGGCCACGGTGAGTTTAGCTTGAAGCCTGCGGGGTCCTGGGGGAGAAATCCTTAGTGAGGGGGTGGAGCTGCCTGAGCATCAGAGTCACTGAGGCTGTGGCCCGATCTCCTGTAGGTTAGAGGCCGCAGACAGGGCTGAGCAGGTGGACGGGAGTGAGGACTGGCAGTGCAGGGGGCAGGAAAGTCAGGAGGAGAGGGCCGGGGAGGCCAGGGAGGGGTCAGAACCAGGCACAGGGACTGGGCGGTGGGTCTAGTGCTGTGGTGGCAGGACAACTCCGGGACCACCCCTGAGAGGAGAAATCAAACAGTGTACTAAAAGTAACAGCTGTGGAAGAAAATAAACTTAGAAACTAAAGATGACATCATCAACATGGTGGCAACGGAACACTACGATTAATTTCCCTCATGAACACAAATAATGAAAAGAAATAAACCTTGGCTCCCATCCTGTGTGGTGGGGTGGACAGGCAGGGGCTCCTGACGCAAATCACAGCTCACAACAGCATCTGCCACAGTGGAAGTCTGTACAGTGGGAGCTATGGAAGCCCACACCCATAGCCCCACACACCCGGTATTCCCTCACATCCAGTAGAAGAACCTGGAGGAGATAGCGCTGACATCAACCCCTGGCAGAGGAGTGCCCAGGTGGGGACGGCAGGCCCACCCAACTCCCAAGCCCGGTAGCAACAATGCTCTGTGAGAGGAGCCTGAAGTCCAGCTGCCCTCAGCTGTGGTTCAGCTGTGGGAGGGGAGGGAGCAGCTGTGGGATCCCCACCTTCACTCTACCACAGCCAGTCGCCCAGACACTGGGAGACACTCCATCCCCGGCAGGTGAAAGCAGAGGACAGGCCAGCAGCACCAGCGTGCCGGGCATTAACCGGGCATTAGTACAGAGCTAACTGGGCATTAGGACAGAGCGAGCTGAGGGCGAACAGCAGGAAGAAAGGAGACAGGGATGCAGCAGGACCTCCTGGGCCGAACAGCACGGAATTCATAAAGAATTCATGGCGAGGGCCACGCTACCCACATTGTATGTCAAGGTCCTGGTGTAGGTGAAAAATTCCTGAAAAGTCAGGAGTCAGCAGTGTACTTCGTCGATCTGCCTGTTCTGCTCCCCGCTCTGTCCCTGGTGAATCCATTCACCCTCCGCATCTCTGGCCTGTACCCTAGTTCTGTATGAATAAATTTAAATATATATGTATGTATGTATGTGCGGGGGCCTTGACCTGCAAGGCCGGGGAGTCAGGGCCCCAGGTCCGGCGAACAAAAAGAAACAGTCACACGTGTGTATCAGAACAAAGAGAGAGAGAGTTTATTTTGTTTTTATCTGGTTTATATAAAATACAAGAGGTGGGGGATGCAGAAGTCGGGAAGGGAGAAAGCCAATGGACACTAGACATGTAGCAGTGTTTGATAACATGGTTCTCGCGAGGGACAAAAATGGGCGAGAATGGAGCAGTGTTTTGATAATAGGTGGGTGAGAAAAGAAAGAGGAGAAGGAAAAGGTGGGGGCAGGGAGTTCTTCCCACATGCCTTTTACAACCCGGATGTTTTTCTCTATCCGGACTCCATTTCACCTTTTTATGACTGCTGACAGACGCCAGATGCTGGCCTCGGTCCCCAACATGTATGTATGTATATATATATATAAGTAAATAAACGAAAATAATTCTTAAAAATAAACCTCCAAAGGCCACATCCCTCTTGGCAATGTCCTCCCAGACCCCTGGAAAAGCCCCAGCTTCTGCCTAGCAGGACCAATGAGGCCCCTCTCCTGCCTCCAAGGCTCTGTCGGGACAAGGACCAAAGCAAAGCAGGGCAAGACCTGACACTGTCCTCCTGGGAGGAGTGAGCAGCCAGCCTGGTCTGCAGGGGACTGTAAGCCAGCTGGGGGTGCCTAGAGCCTGGCCAGAGAGAGCCAGTGGCAGAAAGTGGCCAGTGCTTTAAAGGAAGGACCCCTTCTCCATTACTTCATGAGAATTTCCCCATCTCCCTCCCCCTCCCTGATTTTCTTAAAAGGAGAGGTTAAAAAAAAAAAAAACTGGGGGAAAATATTGTATCAAGTTATCTTTGGGGAGGGGGTGAAGGCCTAAGCCATACAAGCCTAAGATTCAGGGTCCAGAAGTCCTGGGAGCTGTTTCTGAGCAGCTGAGAGGTGCCCCTGGCCACAGCATCCCTGTCCCTCATTGCTCCCTCTAGAACAAGGACCCACCCAAAACCCTGAGCTCACAGCCAAGGAGGCCTCTCCTGCTTCCTCTCCCTTCCCTTTCCAATTGCAACCAGGCACCCCACTCAGCTGCAACCTGTCACAGGCAAAGTCTCCAGAAACCACAGGGGCAGGGCTGTCTCCAGGTCTCTGTCTCCGGGGTCTGGGAGGCCACTTCAGGCCCAAACTCTTTGGGCTGCCAAAGCCCAGGCCATGAGGGTCTCCTCCTCCCCCCTCCCCACTTCCAGCTCTCTGGTCATGTCCCAGGTGCAGGTGAGGATGAGAAGCCCTGGCCTGTCTGGATTTGACCCTCGGCTCTTTTCCTTATTCACCTGTCTAGTTACAGCAGTCTAACCTAAGGGCAGGACGGTGGAGGGGAGATGTTTTCTCCCCATCCCCAAGGACAGCAAAGGGTTAAGGGGAGACCTGAAAGGTGGAAGGGGGGCTTCATTAATCCCAAATGGGAAGGAGCCGGGGCCTTTCCAGAGGTAGGAAGGGTCCCCAGGTTACACTAGGGACCCTCTAAAGATGGGTGTGGACTTTGGATGGGGGGGTTCTGAACCCATCTTACCATCCCACAACCCCACTAATTAGACATGAGCCCCTCAGAACCAGGAAATTTGTCAGGTCAACTTAGTCTCCCTGCCTCCCTTTTTATTTCCAGCCTTGAACCCCGCTGTCTCTACAGGCCTGTGAAATGCAGTGTATGGAAGAGTCACCATCACTGTTTTAACAAGGGCTTAGCTTTTAGATTCACGTCAGCATTAATTACTTCAACGTGCATCATTTCTTTAGCATGAGAGGGATGGGGCTTTGGAATTCTAATCTTCACCAAAGTCACCATGAAATAGAAATTGACCAGGTCTTGGGGGCCCGGCTCCTTACAGAGCAACCACAGCTCCCTACACCCCACCCCAGGCCTGTCAGTGGAAGTCCGCAAGCAGGCGCTTACCTGGGGTGTCAGACCTGTGCATTTCTGCGTGACTTTCTGTCCAAGCTTGATAACACACACAGGTGTGTTATCTGGGCTTAGTCCTTCCAGAAACAATCTGCTGACTGCAGTGTGAGGAATCTCTCTCCCCACCTATGGGTGCTATCTGCTCTCTCTAGGAAGCTGCCCAAGGGCCAAGCAGTTGTCAGGCTGCCCGGCCAGGCAGGCTGCGGGAGGAAATGGCAAAGGCACACACCTGAGGCTCCAGATGCAGAGATGGGGCCCTTGGGCAAAATGTTGCCAAGCAGCAAGCTCCCTTCAGCAGTCAACTTCCTTGTGCCAGAGCTGCAGCAAGCGGGCCACCCCACAGAGGCCCGAGACTCTCCACAGGTGATTGGACGATATCGGGGATATCTCTGCATGGGCACGGGCGAGCAGTCTATTGCCCACCTGTGAGTTTTCAGGAGCTCCTGGGCGACCAGGCTCCCTGTGCACGGCAGCCCGGCTCACTCCAGGCCTCGGCTTCTCCCCGCTGCTGGCCTCCCTCTGTGGAGGCAGCTCTGGCAGGCAGGCCGCCCGCCTGCACCCATGCAGGGTTCCCTCTCAGCAAACCTCCCCCTTGGGGGCAGGTCTGGCTGCCTGCTCAGGCCCCCACACGAGTCCTCAACTCCTGTGGCCTTTTCCCTCAGAGCCCTGCTCCTTGAAGAGAAGGGTGAAGGATGCCTCTGTCTCCTGGGCTTAGTGGTGGCCTCAGGAGCTGGGGGCGATACCTGACCGGCCAGCTTCATGAAAAAACCTGGCCGGGAGCGAACCGCAGGACTCTGTTCACACTCCAAACACCCCATCAAATGGCATCGACAGCAAGCCACACTCTACCAGCCAGGAAGACATAAGGCACTGCAACTGGACTCAACCACACCCTGGCAGAGAAACCACAGGTATTCTACTGGGCGGGCAGCTGAAAGGGGGCCACACTTCCCCGTGACTAGGAAAGGCTCTGCAATGCTCCCAGCCAGGCATAGACCAGCTCACGGCAGCCACAGGGCTTGCACTGTGGGCTTGCAAAGCTCTTCAGGCAGGCAGAGATCAAGGAGGTGGGCCTCGGCAAGCGCCCCCCAGTCAGCCCGGGCCTGCCTGCCCCTGCAGGGCTTGCTGAACCCGATTGAGTCCATCAGGCCCAGTCCTTTGGGCCTGCCTGAGTGCGATCCCAGGCCTGGGGCGCCGTCCCCCACGGTGTAGCCGACTTCCCCTGTCTGCTTGCTGTTGCCTTCCGTGGCGGTGGATTTTAGTGCAGGTGGAACTGCCTGTTCTGCACCCCACTCTCTCAGTGTCCTTCAGCTGAGTCCTCTCACCGCACTCCACTGCCACTGCCACTGCCACTGCCCTCCACCCCAGCTCTGATCCCCCAAGTGAATCGTCAACCAAGAGAAGCAAGACGTCAGCCCACCACGCGCGTCCCACCGTGGCAGGCTGGCCAGCGGGGCCTTGCTTGGGTGTGTGTCTGCCCCTTGCCAGAGAAGCATTCCTGTGTCCTGCCTTCACAAGGCCGTCCTCTTGGCTTGCCCTTTGGACCAGAGGAAGCCTGCTGCTCCCAAGGAAGACAAGTGGAAGTGCAAGCACAGCTTGTGTCCCAGCCAGGCTGCGGGGCCCAAGCACATGTCAGACGGCCAGCACCATGGGAAGCACTAGCCCCGGCTTCCTGAGTGCCGGGCGGCATTTCCATACCCTAACTGCACCCCTACATGCAGGCAGCTGAGCGAAGGTGTCAGGTCCTGTCCACGCATGGACCTCACAAGACGTGGGAGGACAATGGGAGGGTAGCCACCCAGCAGAGGGACGGATCTCGGGCTGGGGTCCCGAAGGACAGCCCTGCCGAGCCCAGCTATCCCTAGCACCGTGAGAAGCCGCGAGATTCTGCTAGATCAGGGCAGCTGGCATGCCCTGATTAGCCCAACGCCAGCCACCTGTGCTGCAGGACCGCCTCCACGCGTGAACCCTCAGGCCGTTCCCGGGCCACAGCCTCCCCTGCCGCCGCCATTTTGGACTCCCCCGGGGTGCTTGAGGGCCGAGATATCGTGAGAGCTGAGCCAGCCTTCCACGAGATTTTCGGGCGGGCTGGCTCACGGGCAGGACATTCAGCTTGGCAGGGCGGCCACCACGGGGGACGGCCACCGCCTGGACACTCCATCACACCAGTGCTTGGGTCTCACTAGGCGCAGGGCGAGCCCATCCCCACTTCAGGCTTTTGAGGCATCACCTTGGCCCGCCGCCTGGAAAGTCGTGGCAGGTCACGGGAGCCCTCGGCCTACATGGGAGCCCTGACGAGCCCAGCTCTCCCTGGCCCCACGAGTTGATGCGAGTTGATGCGAGATTCGGCGAGATGGGGGCCGCTGGCTTATCCTGATTAGCCGGACGCTAGACCCTGTGCTGCGGGTCCGCCTCCACATGAGAACCCCAAAGCCGTTGCCTGGACACAGGGTCCCAGTTCACGCGCCATCTCGCGAGAGCCCAGCCAGGCCTTGCGCTGGAATTGCGCAAGGACCGCGGGAGCCTGGGGACCGGCCGGAGCCTCAGGTCTCCCGTGCTCTGGGCTACGGCCTGCTGGAGGGAAGCTTTAGAAAACCTCACGTGGGACCCCACCAGCTGTCAACCTCACTCATGCAAAGAGGTGGGCACAGAAAGAACAGAAAATACAATTCAGCCAGTCGAGGAAATCAAAACCCATAGTGCCTTAAACCTCGACCCAAGGGCCAAGCAGTTGTCAGGCTGCCCGGCCAGGCAGGCTGCGGGAGGGAATG
>NW_004567168.1:600921-603162 GCF_000260355.1 Condylura cristata
CACATAACTAAATTTTGGTGAGGTTAGTTATGCTTTTGAACTGTGTCTGCAATTTTATTGTGCATGTTAAATAGTTTTATAAGATGTAATCTTTGTATTAAGAATAATAGTCTTATCATTTTCCTTTCCCTTATACCTTTAAGTATAAAGGTCATGTAAGCTTGATTGTTAAATAGGTGTACTTTATAATATATGTAAATTTAAATTTTAATTACTGGTATAATTATTGTTCTACAAGTCCTATATGTAGTATTTAAATGTACATATATATTCCACATATGCATACATTCCACATACAAATTTAGAATTTTCAAATACATGAAACCTTTGTTATACATATATAATTTTCATCCTAAATACATTTGTAGGGTTTAAGGACCCATTTTATTCTAAATTTACAGTTGGTGATCTAATTTTAGTCATTTCATAATAGGATTTTACGGGTGTAAAAATTTTTACCTGCATCCAATCATAACAACAATAAAATTGGAAGGAGAAAATAACCTTTACAGATTACTTCTTGGCACTATGTGGGAGGAGAAAAGTGGAATTTAGGAAAAGCCAGTGTACTTGCAGTATATTTAGAAAATATTTAGTAACTATAATTAAGTGCTATGAAGTCAGTTCAATCGTGAAATCCACTAAGCTTTGAATTCAGAAAGGTCAAAGGGAGTGATGTTCCAGTAAGCAAGATAGATACCTTGTAGAAATGAAAGGATAGTACAATGAGATGGTTTGTTAATTATTTTCTCTGATTAGCTTACCTATTTGTCCACATGTACATTTAAATGTTAGTTAGAGATTTACTTTGGTTCAGTATTCAAGAGAAAATGAGGGAAGAGTTCAAGTAGAAGTTTAATATTCTATAAATAACATATATATGTTCCTTGCTTACTGAACCTAGTATTTAATAATTACTAAGCTGCTTGTAAATTTTATGATAGATTTTATTCTTATTATAAACTGAACTTTCATGTTATGCTATAAATCTAGTATATGACTGGACTTTAAAACTCAAATTTTTAATAAAAATCACTATATCTTCTATATTCAGAACTTTTAGTCTACATGTCTACAAAGACGATATGGATGAACTGGTAGGAAGAAATGTCTATAAAAATTCCCGATCTTTACTTACATAATCATTTTTTTAAATTACCTACATTTTTTAAAAGGACAATTTAACTTCCATTAAGAGAGAAAGATCACTAAAATATTTTACAAGTTCAATGTTACTTCCAAGAACCTTAAACTCTGTAGTTGTCTTTTCTAATTAAAAAAATAATAATAATGAAGGCACACTGTGTTAGCTATTATAAACAGTCTGTCAAGGGTCATTCCCCTTAAATCACTGAATAGTAATAAGAGTTAATTCTTCAATCTGTGAATCTGAAAAGTATTTGAAATATAACAGTTAAAAGGATTCATTACCTTCCTCCTTAGAGGATTTTTAAACCAAATGAAAAAGTGCAAAAGTTCACTGATTTGTATATTTGCAGCATTTGTATTGTGTACTCTTTTGCAACTCCAGTATTAAGGAACTTAGAGTATAACTCTCTGGCATAAGGCACACACACCTGTTTATGAATGACACAGTGAAACAGAAAATGTCTTCAAGATAAAATAACGTTCAACATATTTTGCTTTCCATTTGTGAATTCTGCTGTAATTTAGTGAATGAATATAATTTGGAAACATCATGGTTTTGATTCCAAGTTTTTAAAATCTTGATTACGTTTATCTTCTACTGGATAAAGGCTGACAGAATAAGATAGAGAAACCAATTCCTGGTACAATCCAGACAATTCCAAATCCATTTGGCAATCTCAAAGTTATATGTGAAAGCCAGAAATGCATAGTACAAATAGATCAGAAAGGCACTTCTAGAATGTGGAGTAGAGTTATACCAAGGTAATGCTGTATGTGCGGCTGAGGAAACAAAGAGGTGAAGTGACTTGTCAAAGGTTCACCAACAAGTTAGCAGAAGAGTTGCAATTAGAAATCAGTAACTGCCCCAGATATTTACAAGGTAAAATCAGTACCTACACTCATAAGCTAACATTTTCAGTAATCATCGGTAATAGAACAAAAATCTCTCTAAACTAATAAATTCTCCAAAAACTTCTGAAAAAAAAAATCCTCAAGAATAGTCATATTAAGTGTTAAGTATATTCCAGATTCTGGTGGAAATCACCTACACTAGTGAGTGGAATAAAAAGCATTACCTTCCTTTCCACTCAC
>NW_004567168.1:604559-607280 GCF_000260355.1 Condylura cristata
CGCCACCAGGGAGGGCCCATACCTGATGATCTTTTAATAATCATTTGTCGGTGCAGTCTCTATGTGAAAAAGAAAGGTGTGTTTATGTAAGAGCACATTTAGAATGTTCTATTGTATTGCTTTACCCTGTATCAAATAAACAAAAACCAGTAGTATCTATAGTCTTTTATATATTCTTCTGTGTTCATGTGTGTAGCTCTCATCTCTCTATCTCACACATACACAAGCACAAGCACACGCGTGCACACACACACACACACACACCTTGGTTGTGTAGTAAAACGGTAATTTATTGAGTGGAGGCACATTTATTTAGTAGTTTCATTTCTCTTGCAATGCAAAAGTACCCATTTCCTTTACCATAAACCACTGGGTACTCTCCCTCCATTGTTACTACCCCACTCTTCTACGCTAGTAAACTCAGTTCTGCAGAACTATTTCTCATGTTTGTTTGGTTTAATGAAATGAGTTAATTTTGTTTTGTTTCTTTATTTTTCACATATTATCGAAATAATCTGGAATTTGTCTTTCTCCTTCTCACTTGTTTTACTTATTCCCCTCTAATTTCAACCCTTTTAAAGTATATTTAGTGTTTACTCGTTTGAATGCTACTGTCAATGAATTGTTTTAACTTCATTTTGGAATTGTTCAGTGCTAGTCTGTAGAAATATAACTAAGCTTTTATATCCTGCAACAATATTGAACTTGTTATATTAGTGCTAATATCTTTCTGGCAATTTCTTAGTGCTTTCTATATGTGACATGAAACTGTAAATTGACTGGTTTTATTTCTTTCTTTCTAATCTGGCTGCATATTCTTTCTTTCTTTCTTTTCTTGTTGAATTGCCCTAGGTAGAACCTCCAATATAGTGTTAAGTAAAAAGGAGGAAACAAACATCCTTGCCACATTCCTGATACTCAAGAGAAAACTTTCCTTCTTTAAGCAATAAGTGTGAAGTAATATGTAGGGTCTTCAGATGTACTGATTTTAGCTTGTTGTGTTTTTGTTATGAACTGGAGTTGGATTTTAGCAAGCCATTTTTCTGTGTTTAGTGAGATGAACATGTGGTATGTGCCTTTATTCTTTTGATTCCTTTTTGTATGCTCTGATTACATGTTGAATTGCCCTTATGTTTCTGAGATAAATCCCATTAGGTTAGGCTAAATATATATCTTTTAATGTTTCTGTATTCAATTTGCTAATATTTTATTGAGGATGTTGCATTAAGACTTATATAGTTATTAGTTTACACTTTCTTTTCTTGTTATGACTTTGTCCTACTTGGATATCAGGAAATAATCAACTGGAATGAATTAAAATGTTCACATCTGCAGTTTTGGGAATGTTTCAAAGTATTTGTTTTAATACTACTTTGATTTGAAGTCATTCAGTGTTGGACTTTTCTGGAATTTTTTGATTTTTTATCTATAGACATGTTATTCTTTTTTTGCATTTCTTACCATATTTAGCATCTTTGTATGAATCTATTCACTTCACCAAGGTAATTGAATTCATTGCCATACAATAGCTTATAGTATAGTCTCATTATTTTTTTTTCTCTAGTTCTTGTTAATTGGAAATAAGTTAACAGAAGACCCAGAACTGGGTATAAATCTTAAATAACACATTCAAAATAAAGAAACATAATTAAGTAAATATTCTTTCAGAAAAATCTGATTTATATCCAATGTTGTTAGAAGAGTGTTTTCTCTTGTATTAAACATGATGTTTTTAATATTACAGTTAGGTAACTAATATGTAGCAGTATTTGATATAAATAATTAAATGGTAGAATTTAAGAGTGGATGTAGTTTTCAAATATCATAGTGTTTGCATGCAACAGGGAAACTTTTATATTAAATTTCCAGCAACCAAGTTCTCTGTTAGATGTACATGATAAGCACATTGCAGTGTGTATGTGTGTAACTTTTTTGAATACTTTTATAACTGCAAACACCAGCATGATATTAAATGCAATTTAAGTTTAGTTTCTAGACTAATTTGGTATAGCATAACATCAAAAGTTTACTCTATTTTTTTTTTGAGAAAATTTTGCATGTTTACTCAAGACATCAGGTAAATACGAGTTTAGAATGAAGTGCTTTTTAAAATATTTTTTTACATCTTTAATTTTGTACATTTTTCATCGCAGTTGTAATCCCCATGAGAAATTTATTTTAATAGAAAAATTTTCTAAGTAACTCTCTTATTAAATTAGAATGTAGGGCCCTCCTACATTCTAGGTGGTGGTGCAGCAGGTTAAAGCACAGCACTAATAAGCTAAAGCCACTTCCTCATGAGTTCGATCCCCGCTGGCCCCGGAGGAGGTCCACATGGCATGGCAGACCTCTCCGGACCCTCCCGCAGCTCCACTCAGTAGTGTACTGCCTCGATCTGCCTGTTCTGCTCCCTGCTCTGTCTCTGGTGAAGCCTCTCACCCTCCACATCTCTGACCTGTACCCCAATTCCATATGAATAAATAAATAAATCTTTTAAAAATATTTGAATGTAAAGTGGAAATGACTAAAAACAAAGCCATATTTGAAGAAAATCTTCATCCCTTCAAGGAAACAAGGAAAAATCTGGGACAACCAAAAGCAAGTAGACTTGACAACGAGAATTTAAATGAAATAAAGGTTTTCTGCCCTGAATTCATAAGGATATGATCCTCTCCAATAGCTGTGGAAAACAATGCTCTTTCTTTGTCCATTATTTATTGG
>NW_004567168.1:627133-628826 GCF_000260355.1 Condylura cristata
ACAAGATTAATTAGATAATTCTGAAGCTGAATATATGAATTTTTGAGTAGTGGTAGATTGTGAAAGTACATAGTCACCACCAATCACTACATTAAATAAAACTTTTATGCATAGCTTTCAAATTAAATGTACCAATGAAGTTAGTAGTATTTGCCCTTTGATTGGGGGACTCATTTTTCAATCCTGGTGCTTCTTTACATGGAACTCAAGCTACATTCTGAACTCACACCACCTGTTTATCTCCCTGGTGTTACAGGAGGTAAAAGAACTTATCTGGTTGGAAATTTGGGGAAGACTAAAATGGGGTTCGGCAGGCTAGCCCAAATTATTTTTCTTTGAGAAGCAAATTGAATCTAATTTCTTATACAAATTTAATAGAAAGGAATTTCTACTGTCTGAATTGTTAATAAAATATGACATGAATAAGTAACATGCACAAAGAAAACAATTTTTAAATTACATTATCTTCTTCTAATAGCTAAACTGCATAAATAAGTTAACTTTGCAATAAGTTCTCCTAACAAGTGTAAAAAGAAAGATAAGTCTGATATCAAATAGGTGATCATGAGACACACACACGCACGCACACACACACACACACACATATATATAACTCCCCTATAATGCAAATTTAGTTTATATGATTTATGGCAAATTAAAAATAAAATGAAACTAAGCATTTTGTTCTTGGCACTTTAAAGTCAAAACAATAAATAAATACATGAAAAACGCATTGAAACCATAGGTTTCCAGTGTTCATCCATGTAACTGGTCCATAAGCCATTATTGGGTCTTAAAAAAAAAAGCTCAATAAAATAATCATAACCTCACTTTAGTTCAGAGACTTAAATGATGGGCTTTTGTACCTTACCATGCCTAGAGAAAGTTTCATTATACACAAACACAAACATGTACACACACACAGACACACAATACATGTATGCTCATGCTTTCATTTTCTTTAAATAGCTTAAATTCACATTTGATTTTTCAGGGGACAAGGTACCATTATAACTTTCTTTTAATGAATAAAAAAAGGGAGTTAGTTTCCTTTTAAATATAAATTATTTAAGCAATGGAACTTTGTCTCAACCATACTTATTTTTTTCTTCTAAATTTCTTCTAATTGCCGAAAAATCCAAATCAAAAAGAAAGGCAGAAGTTATAAGAATACGTATGAATACTTTAGGAGTATATTTCTAGCTTCCTGTGTTTCCTCATTATCAAATTCAGTTTAGATAATTTTTAAAGTTATGAAATCTAAACTTATCACACAGTATGCAGTCTTCCCAAATACTCACAGATAACATGGAAAATACTCAAAGTTATGTAATTTTTCAATTGAAAATAGTGTACCAGGTAAGTTAGGGTGAATAAAGAATGTGTACATTATGAAGCCAAGTAAAAGTTTTCACAACCTTAAAAAAAATTCTCTGCTAAGTAACACAAAATTAATATGCTAACACTTTATCAGCCAGTAAGCTGTGGTCTCTTGGCAATATTCAACTTATTAAAATTAACATTAATAAACGTTGTCTTACTTAAATATTCAATTATTTATGACCAGTATCCCTCTAATCCTGTCTGGTACTAATCACTACAATTTAGATGAAGGGGATTGTTTTCTTCCCAAGTTAATCTCTTCAGCTAGAATTATTTTTTTATCTTTTTAAGATTCATTTCTACTCTATGT
>NW_004567168.1:629976-630542 GCF_000260355.1 Condylura cristata
AGGTAAATTACAGCTCTGTAAATAAATAACTGAATATATTTGTATTAGGTACCTCCATATATTAAATAGAAAAAAATAATCTCAGCAAAAAGCAATTGAATTCTAAAATTAGCTCACCCATTTCCAGCTCTAAAAATATAGACCATTCACTCAACGTCTCTGAAATTGTTTCCTCATCTGCAAACGAGAGGGTTAGGATATTTTAGCTTTTCAATTCTATGAGACAAATTTGTAGGATATGGCAGGCCTTCCAAAGTGTGAAGGAATAAATGTTCATTCAAAAAGAGTGGAGTAAGGATTTGGATCCTCAATTCATGTCCCAACTGGAGCTTACAATTTTGTTATTTTTTTTAAAAAAAATAGAATATAACAAAAGTTCATTAAATTATTAAATTTTGAGATGTAGCATTCACATGCCCTGTCTTCCCCTCCATACAATCCTGAGATGGAGGTAGGAAATAGTTTTGAAGAAAGGAGGTAGAAAACAGATGTTAGAAAAAAGGGAGAAAAGAGAATACTTTCAAAAGAGCGAACGGTGCTATATTTCAGTATATATTTTGAATTCA
>NW_004567168.1:634901-637107 GCF_000260355.1 Condylura cristata
AGAGGACATGACATAACAGAAACTTTAATCGCTTGCAATATTTGGCTTGTTTCCTCATTGAATTATGATGTCACAAAAGAAGAAGAAGAAGAAGAAGAATATGCCAACCTATATTTTCTTCTTTACTCTGGACCACATACTTGAAAACCATTAAGCCTTATTCTCTGTACAGTCTTTTGTAACATATTCTAGCCAACACCAGCATTTTTATAGCCTTGACAAAATAAAGATAAATAAAGCATCAGTAATGCACTGAAAATTTTTCTTGCTTTATTTTAGCAATAACTAATATAAAAGTTCCTATATTTCAGAGTAAATAAAACAGAATTTTCCCCTTAAGACTCCCATTTTCAATAAAATCACAATCCATTTGTTCAGTTATAGAAATATGTGTGATGCATGCATAATATCCCAAGCAGAAAACTGCAAGATTGAAGGTGATATCATCAAATAAAGGATATGTAAGTTTCATGAACAAAATGACTCAATAAATCAAGGTTCTTTACTCTTCTAAGTATATAAATTATATAAAGTATAAATTATTCCAAGCATAATTTTTACTTAATATTGATTTATTAGTCTATTCAAAAAATAAAAAATAGTCGAGACAATCTTTAAGACAAAATAAACTGTTGTGCTTTTATTCATGACTGGCCTATTTATATCTTTTAAAAACTAAAATAAATAAATGAGTAATGAGAAATAATTATAGAATCAAGAAGAGATAATAGATTAAACATATAAAAAAACTTAAAGCAATAGAAGCATGAAAAGTAAGTGATAAATATATCTTATGTCAAAAAGGAGAAAGAAAATGAAAACGTAAAATAAGGGACAAGAACCAGTATATTAACCCTAATGGTCCAGCTAATAGAAATAGGAATGACAAAAAAAAAAAAAAAAGAAATGGGGGAAAATCCAAGAAAGAGTTAGAAAATTAGCTCAAAGAAGGGTATAAGTTTCAAAACTGAATAGGTTCAGAAAGATCCCAAGGAAAAGAATGAAAAAAAAAAAGGGGTGCTACATTCATATTCGTTGAGGTTTTCAAAAATATGTAGAGTGCCAGAAGGAAAATTACCAGGGGAATAATTTTAGAGACCATAAGACTTTGAAGAGAAAATAAAGTGAAGATAAGATACCACCAATGTGTTTCTGAAACTGAAAAAATCAGAATCCAGGTATGAAACAATGACAAAGTTGAAGTGATTTCAAGCAACTTATTTAATAATAAGTTAAAAGAGTACAAATACACGGACATGGCGTGTTTTTCCTATACACATCCTACATTTGCTCAGGTGGGCCCATGTCCGTGGATATAATAAATTATGTGACTCAGCACTGGGCATTATTTGTGGAATGCCAGCATAGTCTCCATGTTTCCAACGGTGAGAGTCAACATATTTCTAAAAGTAAGAGTTGGTGGCCCCCTCCCTGATGGCGCAACGGGTTAGGATGCAGCACTGCAACCTGGCCGTAGCCATTTCAGTGCAAGTTCGATCCCCAGCCCGGGAGGTGATATACATGGCGCAGCAGGACTCTCCTGACTCGACTGCTGCTCCCCTCAGCAGTGTACTTGGTTGAGCTGCGTGTTCTGCTCCCCACTCTGTCTCTGGTGTATCCTCTCACTGCCCCTGTACCTCTGGCCTATACCCTACTTCTATATGTCTAAATAAATAAATCTTTTTTTAAAAAAGAGTAATATTTGGTTGTGGAAATAATATGAATACACTTGACAATATAAAAGTAAACGTTCAGCTGACCAAAAGTAAGCCACAGGATGGTGAAGTTGAAGAAAATTCTGGGCATAGTACTAGCCTTTCTTAGAAAATGATGAACTGGGTTGTGTTGATGGCACACAGGTGAATTGGTAATGAGAGGCCCATGGAGATTACAACTGAGATGGAAAAAATGTACAGAAAAAAATAAAGCATTAAAAAATTAGGGGGGTGGGGGAGATCCATAAATGGAAAAAAAAAGTGAAACATATCTGTTGAAAAAAAATAGAGTTTTAGAACTTCATTATTTTTTTTATTTTTTTTTTCATGTCCAAATAATGAAATTTTATTTCTCTGTTTAGAAACTAACATAGTTTTGCCCATCAAAAAGATAAATGTTACAAGTAAGCTACTTGGGGCTTTTTTTTTTTCCTTCTTTCTTTTTGCTTTTATTTTTTTATTTTTTTTTTTATTAAAAAGTTTATTTTTAC
>NW_004567168.1:638859-640780 GCF_000260355.1 Condylura cristata
GGGTCAGGAGACGTCTGCCACACCATGTGGATCACCTCCGAGGTTGGCAGGAATCGAACTTATGCTAAAGTGGCTTTAGTTTCTTAGTGCTGCGCTTTAACCTGCTACGCCACCAGTGAGGGCCCTGATGTTCTTTAGCTTTTATAAAAGCTAAAGAGAAAGTTTTGGTCTTCCAAAGGTGCCCTAGTACTTGGAAGCTATAAATATGTTTCCACTTTGGACAAAACAAAATTTTGCAGATGTGATTAATTGAAGGATCTTAAAAGAGGGACATTATGCAGGATCATTAGGGCCTAATATACTTATAAGGGCCCTTAAAAGATAGAGTATGGGTGATCCTCACCTCTCAGAGGCTTGGAATTCACTCCATGGCATGTGCGCTGACCGCAGACGCCGGACAGGATGATCCCCGGGGCAGTGTGCAAGGAGGTAACGGTGTCCCTCGCGTGACCAGAGCCCCCAGCTGGTCTGCTGGAGCCCACGCTGACACTCCCCGGCACGTCGTGCCTTCTCTGGACCTGTAGCCCCTATGCAAGGATATCCGTGGTCCCGGCAGGGCACAGTGGCACCGCAGAAAGCCTGGCAAGGGCGCCGTGGCACCGAAGAAAGCCTCACGGCCTTCCCAAGGAGGCTCCCCGCGATGCTTTGCTGCCCCCCTGTGTTCAGAGATGGCACCACTGGCCTAAGAGCAGTCCACGGCGTGGGGTTGGGGAAGCAAGGGGACATGTTGGATGAGGTCTGGCTCACGTCTCTGGGCCACACTGCTCCCCACGTGCTCTTGTCATTCGAAAAGCGAGAGAGGGTGGAAGAGCTAAAGAAAGAAAGTGCTCCAAACCTCACACAATGCAGAAGCTGGCCTACAGGATGCTTCTGTATTGGGACCGGTGGTTGGATTGGAGCGACGGGGAGGACTTCAGGATCTGGGGAAGAGAAGGGAGGTCACCGCGGTTCAGTTCCAGAGACTGCAAGGGTGATGGTGGAAAGCGGGCCAGGTCGAAGCACTTGCATGGACATGAATGGGGCACTGCAGTCCCCCGAGCGCTGACCCCCCGGCCGGCGCCTGTCCCATTGCGGCACCCACAGCTGAGCCTGGGCCACAGCTCGGCCTCTGCCAGCGCCTTCGCCGAAGCTCCGCCACCAGGCCCGCCCCACTGGCCAGGCAGCTCACCTCCCGGCTTCCTCTGAGACCGAAGTCCCAGGCCCTGGGCAGCATTTCCATACCCTAACTGCACCCCTACATGCAGGCAGCTGAGCCAAAGTGTCAGGTCCTGTCCACGCACGGAACTCACAAGACATGGGAGGACGACGGGAGGGCAGCCGCCCAGCAGAGGGATGGCTCTTGGGCTGTGGTCCCGAAGAACAGCCCTGCCGAGCCCAGCTATACCCAGCATCCCGAGATGCCGCGAGATTCCACGAGATCGGGGCAGCTGGAATGCCCTGATTAGACTGACGCCAGCCACTTGTGCAGCAGGTCCTACTCCACGTGAGAACCCTCAGGCCAATCCCGGGCCACAGCTTCCCCCGCCGCCACCAATTTGGAATGCTCAGGGTGCTTGAGGAGCGAGATATCGCGAGAGCTGAGCCAGCCTTCCACGAGATTTTCGCTCGAGCTGGCTCGCGGGCAGGACCTTCAGCTTGACAGAGTGGCCACCAGGGGGGGACGGCCACCGCCTGGACACTCCATCACACCAGTGCTTGGGTCTCATTAGGCGCAGGGCGTGCCCATCCAGGCCTCAGGCTGCTGAGGAATCACCTTGGCCCACCGCCTGGAAAGTCGCGGGAGCCCTCGGCCCACACCTGCTCCAGGGCCCTGACTAGCCCAGCTGTCTTAGGCCCCGCGAGTTGACGCGAGATTTGGTGAGATTGGGGCAACTGGCTTGGCCTGATTAACCCCAGGCCAGACACCTGTGCTGCAGGTCCG
>NW_004567169.1:0-6409 GCF_000260355.1 Condylura cristata
TCTGAGGAAAACAAAGGTGTATGAGGAAAAATACCTGCCTGAGTAGAAGGCACAGTTTTCTGAGATGGGGCACATCTCAGGCACAGTTTTCTGAGATGCCAAATCTGAGGAAAATGACACTTTCAGAACCAGTGTCTGAAAAAAAAATCTTCAAGAAGAAAATCCTGATATATGCTGGGGCTCAATTGTCTGAGACTCAAAATCTGAGGTAAAGTAACATGTTGGGAACCAGCATCTGAGGATAATGCCGGACTCCTAAGATGAAATCCTGAGGAGAAGGACATTTGGGCCGGAAGTGTCTGAGAGGCAAAAATCTAAGAAAAACTGACACTTGGGAACCAGCATCTGAGGAAAACACAGGACTCTCAGGAGAAAAAAAGTGAGAGTGACGATTAGGGCAGAAATGTCTGAGAGGTAATGTCTGGGGAGAAGTAGTACAGTAGGAATCAGCATGTGAGGAAAATGCAAGACTCCGAAGAGAAAATCCTGAGAAGGATGCCTGGGGAAGAAGTGTCTGAGGGTCAAAATCTGAGGAAAAGTGACACTTTGGGAACCATCGTCTGAGGAAAACGCAGGACTCTGAGGTGAAAAAAAGTGAGGAGAAGGATGTTTGGGACACAAGCGTTGAGATGCAAAATCTCAGGAAAAGGGACACTTTGGGAAGCTGTGTCTGAAGAAAACAACTGTCTCTGAGGAGAAGGAAATTTGGTGCACAAGTATGTGAGATGTCAAATCAGAAACAAAAAATGACACTTTCAGACCCAGTGTCTCAAGAAAACAGAGATCTCCGAGAAGAAAATCCTGGTGTGAAATATGCTTAGAGCACAAGTATCTGAGACGTAAAACCTGAGGAAAAGCGATACTTTGGGAACCAGTGTCTGAGGAAAACACAGGTCTTTGAGGAGAAAAACCTGAGGAGAAGGATGCTGGGGCACAAGAGACTGAGATGCAAAATCTGAGGGAAAATGACATTTTCAGAACCAGTGTTTGAGGAAAATGCAGGACTTTGAGCAGAAAAACCTGTGGAGAATTACTCTTCATCACAAGTTCTGAAATGGAAAATCTGAGGAAAAGTAATGCTTTGGGAGCCAGTGTTGAGGAAAACAAGGACTCGGAGGAGAAAAACGTGAGGAGAAGGACACTTGGGGCACAAGTGTCTGACACACAATTTCTGAGGAAATGTGACACTTGGGAAGCAGTCTCTTAGGAAAATATGGGTCTTTGACAAGAAAAAAATGACAGAGAAGTATGTTTGGGATAAAAGTGACTGAGACACAAAATCTGTGGAAAAGTGACACCTTGGGAACTGCTACCCTGGGAAAAAAACAGGCCTCAGAGGAGAAAACATAAGAAGATTTACTCTTGGGGTACAAGTATCTGAGACAAAATGACACTTTGGGACCCAGTGTCTGAGGAGAAAACTGGGCCCTGTGGAGAAAAACCTGAGAAGACGTACTCTTTGGGCACATACTCAGGAGGTGCAAATGCAAGGCGAAATGACTCTTTGAGAACCAGTATCTGAGGAGACAATAGCCCTCAGAAGAGAAAAAAAATGAGAAGAATTACGCTTTGGGAACAAGTGTTGGAGGCTCAAAATCTATGGGAAAATGGCACCTGGAACCAGTGTGTGAGGAGACCACAGGCCTTAAAGAGATAAACCTGAGAAATGTTAATTGTACAAGTGTCTGAGGTGCAAGATCTTAGGCTGAAACAAACCTATTCTTTATTGGCAGACATTTTCTACTTTGTTTATATCCAAAGGGCAATTAATTATATAAAGTAAAGGTAAGTAAAGGACATTCATAGGCATCTGCGGGCAGAAGTAACTGCAAACGCAAACGGTGTGTCTAGGAGACACCTGCAGAGTCACAGGAGGGCAGGAGCACTGCCTCCATTACAGGGTGTTTTTTTAAAACTAGACATCTACCATATACATGAGACAGAGGCATAAGACGTTAGATCGATCCTGGAGCTCCTCACTAGAAATGCTAATAAGATTATGATCAAAGTAAGATTAGAACATTCCTCATACAGCTTTAGACTCTTTATACTTGGTTCATCTAATGATAATAATACTCAATATCATGTCAGACCCTGGATGTATGTACTGGAAAGAGAACTGCTGAGTGATGTGCAAGTATCAACTTTACAACTGTGTGAATAACCCTTTTAATCCAATCACAGAATAGCACAAGTTCATTGTGAAATTCTGAGACAGAAAAAACCTGCATAACAAAGCAATCCCTATGAGGACCAACATCCCTTGATGCTGGTCACTGCTGCTGGCGTGCTGCTTCCCCTCGTACAGATGAGGCAAACCCAACAACGAAGGGAGCGTCTCCTCTTGGGCAACACTGCAGCCACCGCTGAGGCCCCGCCCTCGTCAAGCGTTGGAGAGCTCCAGGCATTCCCCGGCAGGGCAGGCGGCAGGCGCAGCAGTTAAGCCTGCCATATAGGAGTAGGGAAAAGGATATTTTTAGCTGAGCTTTTATGAGTAGCAATCACGTTTGGGATTAGAGCTATTCTGCAACTACTTAGTAAACCACAGGCAAGGGTAGTGGCAGCGTCTGCATGTAACACGATGGCACCTTGAACTTCTGTTTCAATCAACTTGGGAAGGAGGACGCCCAGCACCCATGGAGCACCCATGGAGGACGCCCAGCACGGGGGTGGACGGGGTCGCCACATCCCCCTCCTCCTGGCCTCTGAGGGGGTTTGCTTCAGCCTTACTTGACAATCTCTAATTCAGTCAAAAGTATCTGACCTCTACTCCTTTGTGGGACCTTCCACAAGCCCCTGCTCTCATTTGGGCCTGAGGACTCTCGACCACGGAGCAGGAACAATACCTCTATCGTGTCGTTAATGGAGGTCACATCACTTAAGTAATGAACGTGTTGCACAGGGTCCAATAAACACCGTTGTCTTTCTCCTTCGCCAAAGAGTCCAACTACTCCCCAAAGCAAGCAGAAAAGGATTTGCGGGGGAGGAGGGAAAATCAGTTTAATGCATTAGAGATGTTGAAAAGTGAAGTAGATCATCCACAAAATCTCCACAAAATCTCCAGCTGTCCGATGAATGAGTGTAGCTCATGTGACGCCGCTTAGCGCCGGGTGTCAGTGGAGGAAAGTTATCAAGAGTTTAGGAAGTGGCTGCTCATGGCTCAGACACCCCCCATGAGGAGACCCCACCCCCGTTGGTGACAGCGCCCAGTGCCCCGCTGCAGGTTCCTCGGGTGTCCTTTAGTGACACGGGGGGGCTGGTCACTGCTTTCAGTACACTGGACGGGTTACTAATAGCCCATTAAAAAAAAAAAAAAAAGACGTGCAACCAGAGTGTGGCTGCCATGAGTCTCCTGGCCAGTCCGTTTCGGGACAGCCTGGACTGTATTCAGGGACAGTCTGGAGTCACTTCATGAGGCAGCTTCCAGGCGTCGACGTTCTCCCTTCCAGACTCTGAGTGGCCACATCAGCTGCGCAACAGGCAAGGGGCCCCTCGGCCCTCAGACGTGGACCCAGGACCAGCACAGGCGGCATCTCAGAGCCCTGAGAAATACAGAGCCGCAGGCCCTCCACCCCACCGGGTCAGCACCTGCACCCGGGAGACCGGGATGAGGTGCTGACCACCTGCCCGCCAGACCTGGGGTGGGGGGGTCAGCCCAGAAGAGTTTGCGCTATGTCCCCCTAATTGTTATCAAGGGTCAAAATAGAGCCCAGAAATCGCACCGTGACGTTTTAGAAATGCAAAGCGCAATGGAGGCAAATGGCGGTGTCTCCTCCCACATCTCTGCCAACTTCAGGAAGCCTTGAAAGGGCCAAAGGCATCTCCCTGGATTTTAAGCCTCGCTCCCCCGCCGCCCCGCACCCCTGCGGCCACCAGGCGGCGCTCGCGCGCCCCCGCTGCCCGGCCTCCTCCCCGCGCGGTGCTGCGCTGGTGCCTCATGCGCTGCCCTCTGGCTCCATCCTCAGTCACTTCTGCGTGTCGCCCCATGGGCCCGCCCCTCCCTGCTCCTCCGCTCTCCTCCCTCCTGGCGCTACCGGCTGTCCCCGCTGCCCACCAGGGCGGCCGCGCCCTCCTCGGCTCTTCCCGCCCTCCGCCAGCACTCAAGGCCCGCTCTCCCCGGGCCTGGGCCTCGCACTGCTGCCCTTCACCCGGGGCTGCAGTGACCACTCGCCCATCCCCAGCCTTCTCATTTGGGGTGTAACCCAGAGGGGCCCCGGCGGCCTGTCGGTGGGCCTCACCCGCGCTCACAACTCGGTTACACTGCAGGTGCACGCAAAAGGGTCAATAACGGGTTTATTTACAGAGGGGGAAAGGAAACAACCCCGGGGAGAGAGCGGGACACAGAGGCACTGGAACACCTTGCGGCTGGGCTGACCGAACACACCGAGTCTCCAGTCACCGAGTCACAAGTCGCGCAGGCCAGGAGAGCTGCTTCCTGAGCAAGACAGCAAGATGCAGCCGCCCACCATGTACCCCCAAATGTCCCAGCGTTCCTGCCAGCCCCGCCCTGGGCCCGCCAGTTGTAACACGATGGCACCTTGAACTCTCCCGGGAGTTGTAGTTTCCAGTCACTGGAGTAGGGTGTAGGGCCCAGAAAGCTGGAGCAGGGGTGGGGCCCACCGGACTCTGCAGTCCTCTAGGACGCCCTTCCCCGTCCCATTCCGACTGTCACTGTGCAGAAGGAGCTTCCTTCTGTCATTGCCCCCAGCGGAATAGCGACGCAGGCAGCGCACAGAGCTGACAGCGGACAGGTCCTGTCAGGGTGGGTGAAAGTGCATGTTCCCCTCCCCGGTGCCCACATTTCATGCCGTCAACAATCTGTTTTCATCAAGATTTTGATGCTGCCTTTGCCCCCGAACCAAGTACACAGCTTCACTGTGATAAATACTTGAGACGCTCAACAGGAAGCCGCATGGGCTCAGTAGGGCGAGTAAGGAACACGCCGACGGATCGCAGTTCCAGGCGGTGAAACAGAAGCATGGAGGGGCGCAGCCACTGCGGGGTGACTGGCGCCTCCCAAACGCACTTCTGGGGCTGCGCCTGACATCACGCCCAGGGCTCCCTCAGCGCTGGGGCCGAGCAGGGTCTGAGGAGAAAAGTTCTCCGCAGACAACCTCCCGGGCTCGCCGCGTGTCCGCCCCCAGGCTCTGGGTGAACGCCGGAGACTGCAGGGCACAGAGGGCAGAATCACCAACGCAGGAGCCCGAGTCCTGGCAGTCTGGGGCTGCCCAAGGCCAGGTGACTCTGGAGGACGAAACCCCCGGAGTCCGGGTCACACAGCTGCTGGGTCACTTACTGTGACGTGACAAATGGCCTCAGCAAAAACCTGCTTTAGACACTGTTCGCCGCGTCGTTTCTGCATCTAACACTTCCGCTCATTCCACGCCGTTCTCCGGCCCGATGCCACCTTGAAGAGCGGTTTGCCCCGCTTGTAGCTCGGAGGCCAGAGCTCCTGAGGAGGTGAACCCTAATGGCGTGGGGTCGCGAGCGGTCGCTGAGTTCAGTGAAATCAGCCGGGGCCGCCTGGCTGCTGAGAGGCCGCCTGCAGTGTGTGCGGCGTGGCGAGGCGTGTGCGACGCTGCACAGGGGTGCACGAGCCACTTTTGTGTCTGTGCACAGGCCCGGGGGTCCCGCTCCCTGCCGGAGGGGAGACCCGCCTCGGCCGGCCCCTCCCCCACCCCCCACTCCGACGCCCCGGGGGCTGCCCCTCCCCGGGGTCGGCCATGCTCCTCCCTCAATCCCACTGACTGACCCTCTGTCCACCGCCCCACCGTGTCCAGCAGGCAGCAGCGAGCGGGTCGGCAGGTGCCGCTGCGGCCCCTGAGGTGAGCGTGTGTGCTTGGTGGGGGCAGCAGAAGGGGACAGAGAGGCGCCGTGTCCGCCCCCGGGCCTCGGCTGCCCGCCAGAGGCTGTGTCCAGGCACTGGGGCTGAGGTGCGGGCGCAGCGGCTCTCCCAGTTCCTGGGAGCGGCCTGGCTGCGAGGTCGCGAGGTCAGGGAGCAGCCCCCGGTCTGGGACCGCAGAGGGGGCGAGGGGTCCCCAGCTCGAGGCTGAGGGTTGGGGCACCTCTGGGGCCGAGGGCTGCGCCCTGTGCCTCTTGTGGGGTGCTGAGGACGTCCTGAGAGGCTGCCCCAGGGCTGTTCCGAGCTGACACGGGGGGCCCCAAGGATTTTCAGAAGGTACCCCCCAATTTATTTCCCAGTCTGCTCCCTGCCTCGGGGTCCACGGGGCATCGCCCCTGGGACGGCAGCTCCCTCGAGGTCCTGGAGCGCCCCGGGCTAGAGGCCGCGTCTGGGCCCCCAACCTCCAAAAGGGCGTTCCCCGACCTGCTGAAAGAGGCCGTCAGGGTCCAGGCGCAGCGTCCAGCCGCCCTGGCTCCCGAGCGTCCGGCCCAGCGCCCCGCGGCCAGC
>NW_004567169.1:7132-8730 GCF_000260355.1 Condylura cristata
GGTATCTCTGGGGGTATCTCTGGCGGTGTCTCTGGCGGTGTCTCTGGGGTGTCTGGGTGCGCCCCTCTAGGATGTCTCTGGGGTGCGTGTCTGCTGTCTCCTGTGTGTGCCGGGGGTGTGGTCCGTGTCACCTGACCTGTCTGCACAGCGTCCCACGCTCTGTCCGCGGCGCCCAGAGGCCCCTGTGCCCTGACCCAGCCCCACCGGGGACCCACACACCCCCGTCTGCACCCGCTGGCTCCACCGAGCGACTGAGCGGGCAGCCTGGGCGGCCTCGTGGCCCTGGGACAGCCCGTCCCGCGGCCCCACCTCCCGCCGGTGGCCACAGCCAGGCGCCCAGAGTGCCATCCCGCCCCCAGAGGCCGCACCCCACGCCCTGCCCACGGCAGCCAGCTGGCGTCAGGGGCCTCGTGTCTGCGCAGGGCTCCCAGGCCGCCTGCGGGGCTGGTCAGGCCGGCGGGGCCCGGTTTCACCCACAGGCCTGGTGCCCCCCTGCCCCACTGTCCAGCCCCTCCAGGCCCCGGTCGCCTGCCTGGTCCCGGGACTGTCCAGGAAAGGGGCTGCAGCAGAGACAGGCCCGCCTCAGGCCTGCAGAGCGGCGGCCACTTTGCTGACGGTCAGCAGAAAGCCGCTGCCTGCTCGGGGTCACGTGCCAGGCCGCCTGCAGCCAGAGGGTGACTCAGCTGCAGGAGCCCCAGCGGCACCCGCCCTCCTGGGCCGGCTCTGGCCGCGTGGCCGGGTGCTGCCCAGCACCGGCCCGCTTCCTGGCCGCCGCCCGGGGGGCCCTGGGGCTGCAGGCAGTGGGTAGTGCCCCTTGGGCTCCGGCTCGGCCCCTCCAGGAGCCGGGCGACGGGAGTCTCTCAGGAGGCACCGGGGAAGGGGGACGACGCGGGGGCCGGGCCCAGGCCAGAGGCCGGGCGAGCCGCTGCAGCCCGGACCCTCCTGCAGCTCCGAACGCGGCTCGGGCCGGCCTGCGGGCCGGGGGAAGGGCGAGGAACCGGCTCCAGGACCTGCACTGGGCAGAGGGCAGGGCCCGGCAGGGCGAGGCCGCCGGCCAGGGCCATCCAGAGCGGACAGGTGGGGCCCTGCTGCAGGACTGTCCAGGCCCCGGCCCCGCCATCCGGGGCAGGCAGCAGACTGGGCTGGCTGGACCCCGCCAGACCCCTCAGGGGCTGAGGTCCTTGTCCTGGCCCAGCAGGTGCAAGGCACAGGCTGCCTTCCGGGGTGCTGGAGGCTCGGGACCCGCACCCCCACAGGTCCCCCCCACCTCTTCCTGCCCTCAGGAGACCCCAAGGGTTGCTGGCAGTGGCCGGCAGGAGCCAGAGCAGCGGACACCCTTGCTCGCCCGAGCACGGGGCCTCTGGGTCAGAGCTGCTCCGCTGGCCCGGTGCGCCGGCCGCACCGTCGCCGGCCTCACCTGCACCAGCCGTGGCCCCCTGAAGCACAGGACGCCCCTGGGCTCCGTGGGGCCTTCTGAGCCTGCCCCCACCCCGGGGGCAGCCGAGCTGCGCAGCCTTGGGGCCAGGCGTGTCTGGGGGGCCCCGCACCCCGGGCTGAGAGTCAGCAGCGTGGCTCCCCACTGCTGGCCGTGGCTGCCT
>NW_004567169.1:8990-9451 GCF_000260355.1 Condylura cristata
CAGGCGTGTTCCCTGGTGACCGCGGGGCCACTGCCCACCCGGCCTCAGGCCTGATGGCCCCGTCCCAGCTGACCGCCCACTGGCCGGGCCGTGGGGCCGCTGGGCGTCTCTGTCCGACGTCCAGCGCAGTAACAGTCCTTCTCAGTGTCCAGAGGCCTGTGCCCGCGGGGGCCGCCCTCCCTGCGTGCTGAGGACCGGCCAGCCCCGTCTCTGCCCGCAGGGGCAGCCCCGCCGAGCCCCGCCCGCCGGCCTTCCGTGGCCGCCGCTGGGCTTCCTGTGACGGGCAGCGCCGCACATCCGCCCGCCCGCCCGGAGCTATTCCTGACTGATTTATGTATTTCTGATAGGAGGAAGATATCAACTTCTGTTTTAGCCAGTTTGACAGGAAAGTGCCGCAGCCGCTCAGCCCCGGCGTCCGGCCCTGCCCCGTGGGGGCGGGTGGGGGGAGGGGGTGCTCCCTC
>NW_004567169.1:9931-11201 GCF_000260355.1 Condylura cristata
CGAGCCGGCAGCCCGCAGGCCGTGGGCTGCCCCCTGCGCCCCCCACCCTGAGTCTGCTAGGGGCGTGGAGGTGCCTGCGTGGGAACCTCTGGGGCTGGGGGCCCCGGGGCTGCCCGCCCCAAAGCCCACCTCTCGGGGGACGACGGTCCCACCCACCCCACAGCCCTCGCAGAAAAGGACGCTGAAGCCGGGAGCGGCCAGCGGCCGCCCGCACCGCCTGGCCGGGTGTGGCCTGCAGCTCCTGGCTCAAGACACTCAGAATGTGCAAAAGCGGTTCCAGGGCCTCAGCCCAGACCCAAGACAAACCCGCAGGCCGGAGGCAGAAAGTGCCATGGAGAGCAAGGCGGCGTGTGGCCTCGGGGCGCCCAGCGGGGTCTGGGGTGGTTCACAGCACCCGGCTGGGAGCGGAGGCCGGGGAGGCCCCGCGGCCGGAGGACCGGCCTGGCAGCGGCCCCCCCCCGTCCTGCCACCCCTTCTCTGGCCAGTCCGGCGGCCCTGCAGCCCACACCCGCTCCCCGACTCTTCGGGGTGAGCTGGGGGCTTCCGGTGGCTCCAGTCCACGCTTGCTGTCCGCGTCACTCGAGCAGATGCCGTGGCCCACTGACGGTGCTGCTGGGCCGGGGCCTGGGGGCGGGACCCCTTCCTGGGGAGCTCGTGGGACGTGGGCCAGGCACTGGCCGCCCTGGCCGCCCCTGCGCAGGACCTGAGCAGGGCGTCCTCTGCGTCCTCCGCCAGCCAGGAAGGGCCCGGCGCCCACAGCCGACGGCCCCTCTGCCCAGCCCGCCAAGTGGCCTGGGCGCCTGGAAGCTGAGAGCTCTCTGTGCACCCGGGGGAGTACCGTGAAACTCGGGGTTCCAATGCACTCAAGCCCCTCCGGTGGAGCAGGGCCGGGGCCCTCCGGAAGCCGCCCCTCCTCCGCCCGGCCCCATTCTCCTTCGGCTGCCCCTCAGGGCCTGCTCCTTGGGTGCTGCCCAGGCTGGTTTCTGCTCTGGGGGTGCCCCTGGCTCCCTGAGTGAAGCCAGACACCTGGGCTAGGGCAGCACCCCGGCCCTCGCCGGCAGAGGCCCCTCCGTGGGGTATCCCCGAGGCCCTCGGTCCTGGAGCGCCGCGGGCCAGGGTTTGGGCTGGCCGCGAACATGGCTCTGGAATTTCTAGAGCCAAATACTGTTCGAGCAGCGCGGCCCGCGCCCCTGCCCTCCCGAGCCGCCGAGGGCCGCCCACCCCGGCCAGGGTGTGTCTGCAGCCGCCACGGCTGGGCCCCGGCCAAGAG
>NW_004567169.1:12384-14074 GCF_000260355.1 Condylura cristata
GGCCTGGCCCCCCACGCGCCCGCCCGCCCCCCTCGGGCGTGTGCAGGTTTTCTGAGCGCGAGGGTGGCGGGAAACCAGCGGACACAGGAGTGAGCCCTGAGGGAGCGTCCCCAGGCACCGAGCTGACCCAGCAGAGGCCGCTAGAAGCCTTGAGCGGAGCACACGCCCTGCACGCACACGCCCTGCACGCGCACACGCCCTGCACGCACACGCCCTGCACGCACACGTCCTGCACGCACACGTCCTGCACGCACGCACCCTGCACGCACACGCCCTGCACGCACACACGCCCTGCACGCACACGCCCTGCACGCGCACACGCCCTGCACGCGCACACGCCCTGCACACACACGCCCTGCACGCGCACACGCCCTGCAGCGCACACGCCCTGCACGCACACGCCCTGCACGCGCACACGCCCACACGCACACGCCCTGCACGCGCACATGCCCTGCACGTGCACACGCCCCGCACGCACATGCACACACCCTGCAGGCACACGCACTGCACACGTGCACACCGCACACACGCACTGGGCACATGTGCGCGTGGAAGTCACATATCCGCACACGCTTATGCACACTCGACACTCACGTGCTCCGCGCACACACGGCCGCTGGCACTGGCAACGCCTGGAGCGTGTAGTGAACGCTTCTGACGGCCAGCGGCCTGCCCGGGGTGCCCGCCCCAGCCCCACCACGGCCAGGCGCCTGAGGGGACGTGGCCCAAGGCCAGGCCAAGCGGTGGTCGCCGGTGGCCAAACTCCCTGCTGCCGGCCTGTCTGGGAACCAACCGAGTCCTGGAGTCAGTGGTCTGAGTGCTTCTGGCCAGAGCCCCAGAGGGCCAGGCCCGGCAGGATGATGTGGGGTCCCCGCAGGCCCAGGACGGGGCAGGCGCCAGGCGGCTCCATCCCAGCCGAGTCCTGTCCGTTCTGGGGCCCGAACTGGGGCTCCCAAGGACCTGTCTGCGGTCAGGCTGCCCAATGCAGTCTTTCTCGGCCACTGGGGGCCGGATGGACCCAGCCCCCTACCTGGGCCTGGGGGAAAGCGCCGCCCCCCCCCCCCGGCCGTCTGGAAGAGCCACCCCGGCGTCCGTGCAGCTCCCCCTCGGTCAGCCCGAGGCCTTGGCAGCTGGAGCCGCTCCCCACCCTGGGCAGAGGTGGCCGGGGCCGGAAGGGCCCGGACTGAGGGCGCACTGGCCGTCCAGCTCCCTCCTGCCAGCGCGACAAGGTGGGCCGCAGTCCAGAGGGGGGCAACCCCGCGCCCCGCCAGAGGCGCCCTGCAGACAGAGGGCGTCCAGCTCCCTCCTGCCAGCGCGACAAGGTGGGCCGCAGTCCAGAGGGGGGCAACCCCGCGCCCCGCCAGAGGCGCCCTGCAGACAGAGGGCCTCATTCCTGCGTGCACGGACACCTCTGAGCCAGAGGGCAGAGCGGCCGGCCCGCAGGGGGCAGCCTCGCAGCACCCAGGGGGCCGCAAGCGCCGCCCAGTGTCTCTAACGCCAAAGGGGCCATTGCGGCGGCCTGACCCACATGGCCACCCAGGCCGGAGCTGGGCAGCCCAGCCCAGCGCCCCAGGCGCAGAGCCGGGCTCCCCGGAGGCGCACGGCCCCCGCTGGAGACAAGAAGGCCTGGGCCCCGTCCGCTTTCCTCGCAGCCCCCCCCAGCAAAGGCAGCCCGCTGCGGCCCTCCCGC
>NW_004567169.1:14730-15209 GCF_000260355.1 Condylura cristata
ACCGGGACAGGGGTCACCGGGCAGGGGTCACCGGGGCAGGGGTCACCGGGCAGGGGTCACCGGGCAGGGGGACCGGGACAGGGGCACCGGGGCAGGGGTCACCGGGCAGGGGCACCGGGACAGGGGCACCGGGCAGGGGTCACCGGGGCAGGGTTCACCGGGGCAGGGGTCACCAGGGCAGGGGTCACCGGGCAGGGGTCACCAGGGCAGGGGCACCGGGCAGGGGTCACTGGGGCAGGGGCACCAGGACTGGGCGGGAGGCCAGTGCCTTGGGGCACTCATGGTGAGCGGGCGGCCCAAGTTGGAGGAAACAGCACCCAGGGACCCGCACCCCGCCGCCTGGCCCCGCCCAGACTCCGCCCAAGGGACGCGTCCTCGCAGCCGGGGCAGGACTCTGCCCGCCCGCTCACGCCTGACTCTCCGGCCTGAGCTGCAGAGGGGGAAGTGAGAGCGGGCGGGCGGGGCTCCCGCGTGACCCC
>NW_004567169.1:15688-19886 GCF_000260355.1 Condylura cristata
GCGCCCTCCGGCCTCCGGGGAGGCCCCGTGCAGCCTCAGCCCAGTGGCCTGAGGTGGGCAGGGCCCCTGGGGCTGCCTGGGGCCGCCTGGTGGAGCCCCCCACACCTCCCGCCCGGGACGGCGAGTCCGTCGCTGTGTCCGCGGCCAGCCCTCCGCCTGCGCGCAGGCCCCACCCTCCGGCCAGCTCCCCTCAGTCCAGACACTCCTCTCCCTGCCTGGCCCCATTCTGCCCGTCTTGGGGTGCTCCTGTAACAGGTCCAGGTGTCACGGACCCCGCCCCCACTCCATGCTGGGACTCCAAATCCCATCAGTAGCAAGAAGAAGCACGCAGGGACGTGAGGGCGGAGCTGAGCAGCCAGGTGGGGATAAAACCGGACACGTGGGCTCTGGGGGGCGCTTGGCCTGGGGGTTCGCGGCTGGTCGTTTTGGCCTCCATCGGTTTTCAGCGGCCGGTGGAGTCCAGGTCAGCAGAACCGGTAGGACACCCTAGTTACCCTGCGTTTCTCTCCCTCTTTCCCTGGGTTATCCCTTTACCTTTCTCCTTATAAATAAATCCATTATTTAACCTTTTGAGTGTCCATAATACGATTGAATCGTAAGCGCACGGGTGAAGACCCACAGACAGGCAACCCAATTCACATTGGGGTGCCCTGGAACACTCCCACTGCCGGTGCACGGCTGCACCTCGGGACGCCTCCCTGGGCCAGCCGGACCCCAGGAGCACGCGCTCCCCTCAGCGGGCGCCGTGGCCAGCTGCGCCATGTCTTGGCCCCGCCCACCCCGTGGGTGGCAGCCCCAGCGCGGGGCGAACCCCACCCCACAAACACTGCCGGAGGCTCCCCGAGGCCCGCCCCCGCAGCCCAGGCGCTGCTCGCCGGCACCCGCCGCCTCCCCTCGGGCCACTTCCAGGGCAGCAGCCCGGGCCCACACCTGGGTGCCCGCATGCGCAAGGCCTTGCTGGTGGCCCCAGGCCCCCAGCCGCACCCGGGATGTCCCCTCCCCAGGTGACACGTGCCACCCCGCACGGCAGAGGGACCTCAGGGGCCTGGGCCCCACGCAGGGCTGTCCTGGCCTGAAGAGCAGACAGGGATTGAGGCCGGGGGAGGGACGCGGGTCTCCAAAAGGCCAGTGGGTAGCCAGTGTGACCCCCCGCCTGCCCGGTAGACAGTCTCCCGCGCTGAGCAGGTGCTGCCCCGCCCGGCCCCAGGCTGGGGCTCTGCTCTTTCCCGCCTCTGGCCCACTGTCCCGCCAGGCCCGTCTCCGGAGCTTACGAGTCGGCTGCCGTCGGCTGAGAGGCCACCACATCCCTCAGCCGTGGCGCAGGCCTGGCCCTGGGTCGCTGTCTTTACCCGCCTTTGGTTTGCTTCTGAGAGCCGGCCTCTGGGAGCCGGCCCCGGGGACCCGGCCTCTGGGAGCCGGCCTCAGGGACCCGGCCCTGGGGAGCCGGCCTCGCAGCCCAGCGCCACAGCACCGGGGGCTCTCTGGGGCCCCGCCCACCCTCCAGACTGCCCCTCCGCGGCGGCCCCGCCCCTCCCCAGGGACTCCGCCCCCACGGCGGCCCCGCCCCTCCCTCCAGACTGCCCCTCCGCGGCGGCCCGTGTCCCTGTGTCCCTCCCTCCCTACTGAACCCGCCCAGAAGAAAGCTGCTGAGCTGCCCTGTGCCCTGACCCCAGGGCACGCGGCAGCTCCGGAGGCAGGACAGGCTCTCGGGCCTTGCAGGGCGGGGCGGGGCCCAGCCACGAGTGGGTGTGTCTGACCGCACGGCCGGGGGTGGGGGGCTGGCCCAGGA
The DNA here is from genome assembly GCF_000260355.1 of Condylura cristata. Taxonomy (NCBI): domain Eukaryota; kingdom Metazoa; phylum Chordata; class Mammalia; order Eulipotyphla; family Talpidae; genus Condylura; species Condylura cristata. Next base: position 17,478 of record NW_004567169.1, read on the forward strand.
GGAAGGGGGCCTGCTGGCTGGGCCCACAGGCTGGCTGCCCAGCGGCGACTGGGCAATGGGTGTGTCCCTTCCCAGCATGTAGAATGGTCAGGGCTGCCCTGGCTGGCTCTGCACTGGACCTGCTGCCGAGTGAGGGCGAGGCTGTGCCAGTGTCCACGCAGGCGGCCCGCGCCCTCCCAGAGCCAGCGCACGCCCTCCGGAGGCCCGGCGGCCGAGCACGGCGGAGTGCGGGCCTCGGCCAGCCTGTGCTGGAGAGGGCGTCCCACAGCCGCTGCGCCGCGCGGCGCACAGGCCCCGCCTCCGAGCCAGCAGGACCCAGCCTCACCTCCTTCAGGAGCGCCCCCGGGCCTGCATCTTAAGGAGGTGACCGCTGGCCTGGGAGCCCAGTGGGCGGTCTGTGGGGCAGGCCGCCCTCGGAGGAGGGCCACGACAGAGGTCGCCGGAGCCACATGAATGAGCCTTTTATGCCCGCCCCACGCTGGGCCCCACCGGAATGTCAGCTGGGCACCAGCCAGGCCCAGGCTGCCCAGCAGCAGGGGCGGGGTCAGGGCGGTCACAGGGACTGCGGGGTCAGCACAGATGCCAGAAGCCCTGTGACGCCCCGGCCCAGCCTGGCTATGGCCAGGCCCCTGCCTCCCACGTCCCTGCCTCAGTATACACGGGCACACGGGCACACACGGGCAGCCTGGAGCAGGGGCCGGGCCTCCTGTGCCTGCCCCTATGGTGTCCACCCCAGAGGTGCGGGCACCACCGACCTCGGCCACCCTCTGCCAGGCCCTTTCAGAGGGAGGCCCCTCCCTGTCACCTCAGCCCCCGCGAGAGGACAGACCTGGCCGTGCGCAGGCCCGTTTCGCAGGCGCCTGACCACCCTGCTCCCAGCACATTCTTGGGGCCTCGCCACGCCTCCGTGCCAGAGCCCTGCCGGCTTCCTGCATTCCTGGGCCCTGACACCACGCTGCTGGCCAGATGTGAGCGGCCAGCCCCTCCCCCTCCACACAGCCGGCCGCGCCCTCCGGGTCTGGGGTTCCCTCCGGCAGTCGAGCCCCCCGCGAACCGCTGCTTCACCTCAGACCTGAGACCTGAGGGCGGCAGGTGATGGCAGAGAAGGAGCTGGGGCTTGTCCAGCCTGAGTCCAGCCATTGCGGCGCCTGGACCTGCCCCCAGAAGGGTCCCGGGGAGCTCTCCTTCTGGCGGGACGAGCCAGGGAGGGGTGACTGACAAGCCCCCCAAACAGCCCCACAGACCCTGGGGCCCCAAGAGGGAGCTGGAGCAGAGGCCGCCCGGCCGGCCGAAGGTCATCCACCTCTCTGGCCCGCACCCACATCTCTAGAGCTGTGGCGGGGAGCCCTCGGGTCCCCCCAGGCCTCAGCAGAGTCCCTGCACCCCATCCTGCCAGCGCACTGCAGCTCGGGCCTCCTTCTGGGGTGATCTGGCCCCTCAGTGTTGCTCTGAACTCTGGGGGTGCCACCCTCAGGCTGCAGGACACCACAGGGGGGCAAGGGGCAGAGCCCGCCGTCCCGCAGCCCGGAGCCCAGGACACACTGTGGCGCGCCCAGGCCCTTCTGGGCCACTGCCCCCCTCGGGGCGGCCTTGCCCACGGGCACCCGCCCTTGCTCCCAGCCGCCCGCCTGGGTAGGCGGAGCTGGCCTGTGCGGCGAAGGGCAGCCGGCCCTCGGGCAGCTGCCTGCCCTCACCTCTGTGCTGGCCCACCCAGCCCTCAGCTGGGAGCCCGGGAGTAGCCGGCCGGCTCAGGGCCCCAGGACCGGCCTGGCCCCGTCACACAGCCCTGGCCCCACGGGCGCTGGCCTCTGGCACCCAGGACGAGCCTCCGCGCCCCCCGAGCCCGCAGGCCCTCCCGGGCGCCAGACCCACGGACCCCAGGCTGCGGCCAGGCTGAGGCGGGTCAGTGGGCCTGGGCCCGCGTCGGCGCTGCCTGCTGGACCGCGCCAGGACCACGGCCCAGGCCAGGCCACTCCCGCCCTGGGGTTGGGCAGCAGGGTCTGCGTCGGCCACTGCTGCAGCACAGACGGTAGTGACCCTGCGGTCTCCCTGCCCGACCTGCGTCCTGGCCAGGACCACGATCCCTGGCCGGAGATGACCATTCAGAGCCGCCCCGATGCGCGGGAACTGGGTTGGACAGGAGTCCCCGGCTGGGTGGGGTGGGGCGGGGCAGGCTGCCCCCCTCTGCCCACTGGGGGTGGACACAGCCCTGGCGGTCAGCGGGGGAGGAGCGGCGATGGCGCACGGGCGGGTCTGGGCCGCGCTGCCCTCGTCTCTGACGTGCGTCGGTGCCAGCACACGGGGGAGTGGCCGTGGGGTCACCCAGGTCCCTCAAGGCGCCTCCGGCGCTTTGTTTCCTGTCTGACAGCGGCGCTGACCGGCGGCCACCCCCCACCCCGCACCGCACCC
>NW_004567169.1:23382-24421 GCF_000260355.1 Condylura cristata
TGGCCCGGGGCCAGGCCCAGGCGCGAGGAGGCCGCCGGGGACCCCACACGGGTGAGCCCAAAGCAGAGGGAGCAGCCCCCTCCCAGCCGCCTCGCAGCGGGGGGCGTGAGACGGAGAGGGGTCAGCTGCGCAGGCCCAGCTGAGCCGTCCAGGCCCCGTGGCCCCCGGCCAGCCGGCACCCCCGAGACCGGCGTCCATTCCCAAGCTGCAGGAGCTGCAGCAGCAGGAACGGGCTGGGGACACCGACGGGGTCACTGCAGGCTGGCCTGGGCCTCCCAAGGCCGGGCCTGGGAAGGGCCACTGGGAAGCCCCCAGGGGGACCTGGGAGCGGGGGCAGCAGGTGGCACGTCCAGACCTGCCCGGTCAGGACAGCCCTGCGGACGCTCGTGTCCAGGGCCACCAGTGTCCAGAGGGCGCAGGCCGGGGCGCCCTGCTGAGGGGAGCCGGAGCGGGGGCGGGCGGGGGCTGTGGCCAAGGCCCGGCCGTCTGCGGGCTCGAGGCCCGGGGCTGCACTGCCCAGGACACGGGGAGCCCACGGTGACCGCCCGGCTGTGACCGCCCGGCCCCGCCCTCCCTCCCTCGTCCCAGCGAGGAAGTCACAGCCGCACCCCGCCCGGGGCGCGCGGGCAGAGGGCCCTTCCTGTCCGCAGCCCCGTGGCAGGGCGCCCGTGCTCCGGGGGTGACAGAGGGGGCCCCATAGGGCCGCAGAGCAGGAGGCCCCGTGCCCACTGCACCCCAGCGCCGAGTGTGGGGCAGGAGCCCCGCGGCCGCCGCTGCCCACCAGAGAGGCGCCCGGCGCACTCCGGCCGCGGGCAGGGCTCCCTGTGGCCAGCGGTGGGCCTGCCCCTGGGGCCCGGCCACCCCGGAGCCTCCAAGTGCCCACAGGTGACACCCTCCTGTCAGACAGGGCCCTGCCCGCTGCTCCCCTCAAGAGGGAAACGGGAAATGCCTGAAGCCAGCTCTCCTCCAGGCACACCCCGGGGAGGGGGGGACCCCCCCCCCCAGGAGCCCCGCAGGGGGCCAGCTGACACCGCACAGC
>NW_004567169.1:24683-25172 GCF_000260355.1 Condylura cristata
CACCGGAAGGCGCCTGCAGGTGGGAGCCGGCGCTGTGGCCCGTCAGCTCATACTGGAAGCCAGTGGCCCTGCGGCTGATGTCCAGCTGCGGGGTGGCCTCCACGAACAGGCCGCCCCGCGCGAAGGGGAAGCACCGCGTCTGGCCGGGCCCCCGCTCCCCGTCCCGCACCAGCAGCTTCAGTTCTCCAGTTTTTTCCAAATAAATATTGGCCCCCGACGCGTCCTGGAGGGGCTGGATGCAGAGCGTCAGCGGCCGGGGCGAGGAGGCGGTGTTGGGCCGCAGGTTGACGATGAGCGCTCCGGTCGGGTACATCCACTCCACGGCGCCCGCCGCGCAGCGCAGGTACACCTGCTCCACCTCCTTCCGGTGCGCCTCGTGCGTCAGCCCGCTGCGGGAGGGGACGGGTCAGCGGGGGCCAGCCCTGCCGGCCCGGCCCCTGGGGGACAGGGCCCCGTGTTCGTGCTGCGCTGCCATGAGGCGGGCAGAGG
>NW_004567169.1:25557-27891 GCF_000260355.1 Condylura cristata
GGCAGTGGCAGGGCGCCTGCTGGGCAGGCTCTGAGCGGCCAGTGGTGTCCCTGCGCCCCAGCCCCGGGGCCTGTGCAGCCTCCCCGCTGCTGTGCTCTAGACCGCGACCCCCTCCAGGACGCAGACTGGCCCCAGATACTGACCCCAGGTCGGGCAGCCCCACGTGAGGGGCAGCTGATGAGCCTGAGGTCCCAGGCGACGTCCAGCACGGGGACAGCAGGGCCAACATTCCGGCCCTGGGGTGGCGTCTCCTCTGCGCGGCGCCTCGAGGGTGGTGAGGGCCTTCGGGCAGCACAGCGGCCTTCTCGGAGGGGGCGCTGCCCGGCGCGGGGCTCCCCAGCCCGCGCGCCGGGGGGTGTCAGGCGCTCCCAGGGCTGCCCCGCGGGGCAGAGCTGCTCGGCCACCCTGGGCCCAGGAGCCTGACCGGGCTTGGGGTGCGATCAGCACGCTGGACGGGCTGGAGCCTGGGGCCCAGAGTGGTCGGTGAGGGCCTGCGGGGGGTGGGGGTGACAGAGCCGGGTCTCTGGGGCGCAGCAAGGGTGTGGGCTCACCAGGAGGCCCCGCTGGCCCTGGACCCAGCCCAGCCCCAGGTCGGAGCCCGGGGCTGGAGGCTAGGGCCTTCCTGCCCGAGGGCTCGCTTCACTCCTGCCGAGGCCGGGGTGGGGGCACACCAGAGGCCGTGCACCCCTCACTAAGCCGCCTCGCCAGCAGCCACACCCCCTGGCAGGACTGAGGGGCTCCCTGGGGACCCGAGTGTGGCACCGCGGCCCCCACTGCCGCTAGCCGTAGCACGGCCCCCATGGCCCAGGCGGACCCAGAGAATCCAGCGGCCACGGCCCTCTGGCCTCCGCGAGAGGCCAGAGCCGCTGGAGGAGGCAGGCGCCCAGCCGTCAGCAGCCTGTTCCCGACCATCCCAAGAACCCGGGAGGCCTGAGGCGAGGCCCTGCGCTGACCGTGCTGACCAGCCTTCACAGAAGGGGGGTCCGGCGCTGCCCTGCAGGCAGGCACACCTGGGAGCCGCAGGGGCGGGGCAGGCTGTGGCCTCAGGGGCTGGAGGCCGCCGCCCCGCCCTGAGTCACAGGAGGAAGTGACAGCCGCGTGTGTGCCCCAGGCAGGAAGCCCTTGGATCTGGGGGCACAGGCCAGTGGCCAGGCCCGTCCCCCCTGGCGGGAGCCAGCAGGTGCACTGGGCCCGCCCCTCCCCGCCCCGCCCCGCCCCGCGGGAAGTCCACGGCCTTGATGGCCCCCGCCTGATAACGCCGGTCCCACACCTCCTACTTTGCTGCTTGGAAACACCGGGAACATCTCGGCACATCAAACGGGCGCCGAGCGACTCCCAGCCCCTCCGCACGCCCCGGCAGGGGCCGCCGCCCCAGGGAAGTCTCCCTCTGCGGTTCCAGGAGCAGGCTGGGGGGGCGGGGCGGAGGGGCCACGCGGACAGTGTCCTGTGCGGCTCCCACCCCGGCCTCTCCAGCCCCTGCAGCCGGGCCTGCCGTCGGGCCGGGGGAAGACCAGGGAGTCCGGGACCCAGGACCTGCCGGCAGCCCTGAGGGTGCGCGGCCGGGCTGCTCCGGCAGAGGCAGGAGGGAGGCGAGTCCCGCGGCCAACACCGCACGGCCGGGCCCAGCCCTAAGCCTCAGTCCAGCTCCTCTGGAAACGCAGGCTCACAGGCCAGGACCGGCTTCTGCGGGTAAGCCGCAGAGGCAGGGCACCCCAAGGCCAGTTGGGGGTGATGACTCGTCCAGCAGAGGCTGTGCAGCGGGCAGTTAGTTACCAGCGCGGGGAAAGGGCAGGCCAGGGGGTGTCAGCCGGGGCTCTCGGCCAGCTCTGCTCTGGGCCGGCCCTGCCCAGGGCTCCAGTCTCAGTTCCTCTGCCCTGCTCTGGAGGGGCAGGCGGGGCGCCCCTCCCCCAGCTCAGGCCCAGGCACCGGCTCTGGGAGGGTGGGAAGGGGGAGAAGGGGGCGGGGCTGGGGCTGAGAGCCGCGCTGGAGCCCGGCGGGCACTGCCCGCTGCAGAACCCCCCCAGGCCAGCACCTCCGGTGAGGGGCCCACGCGCCCTGCGTGACATGGGCGCGGCTGAGGGCCCTGCTCGGCCCCTGACAGCGGCCCCACGCGGCCCCACCCACAGGCCCAGTCTCCCAGCTTCTGGGCGCACCCGCAAACCCCGAATCAGCGACCGCAAAGCCAGCGGTGGCGGCGCGTGGCAGGCGGGAGGCCGGTTCCCTCCCAGGCGCGCTGGGCCTCCCGCACCTGCAGCGAGCTGAGCTCCGCCGCAGTCACTCACTTCAAGAAAGTCCGGGCGGCGGGAGGCGGGCGGGGGTCGCGAGCCCAGCGGC
>NW_004567169.1:28058-31089 GCF_000260355.1 Condylura cristata
CGGGGCAGGGGCTGAGGGGGGCGCGGTGGGGCTGCCCTGGGTGGGCTCTGCCTGCAGCCCCCGGCCCATCCATCCCCAAGGGGCCCTCTCACAACGTGGGGGCACAGGGCCCCGGGTGACAGATGCGGAGGTGGGCCGGCTCAGAGCTTCGCCTGCCCGCTGACCCTGCGCCCTGGACTGGCCCGCCCGGGCGTCCTCTCAGGCCAGGGGGGTGCGGCAGCCAAAACCGCAGGCGTCCGGGAGCGAGCCCCGCCCAGGGCCTGCGCCTGGCCTGGCCCCGCCGCGCTGTCCGTGTGGGCTGGGGTGCCGGGAGGGCCTGCCCGCGCCGTCAGCCCTTCTCCTGGGGGCGCCTCCCCGGCACGGGTGGCTCCGGATTCCTGGAGGGTCCCTGAGCAGGAATTTCCAGATCCCGCCTGGCAGGCGGCGGTGGGTGCGGCTGCCGCGGCAGAGCTGGTTCCCCGGCGTCTCGGCCGGCGCCGCCCCCTGGGCTCAGCAGTCCCCGCGGGGCGCACGGCGCCCAGGCCACGGGCCACGGCTGCCCGGGCTCTGGCCAGGGCCCAGCTGGAACGCGGAACCCCTGCAGGTCTCCATGGAAGGGGCCGGCCGGGCGGCGTCCCCCCAGGCCGCAAGAGGACCCGGGGTTGGTCCCCCGCGGCGGGCTGGGGAGGGAAGGGCGGGGCCTTCGGGCGCTGGTTCCACCAGAGGAGCCGGAAAGGGCCACGGCCAGGGGAAGAGCTGGACGCTGCGGCGGCCCCGCCGGACCCAGCTCCCTGCACGGCCCCAGCAAGGGGCAGCTGCTCCGCACCGTGCCTGCCCTGCGCCCCAGCCCCTGTGGACAGCAGCGGCCGCCAGGGCCGCCTTGGCCACACCCGCCCCCACCCGAAGGCCCTGCCGGAGGGGCCGCGGCAGGGACCCAGGGCAGGCGCGCAGGCTGGCGGCGCCGTCTCCTGAGCCAGGCGCAGGGGCTCTGCCTCGCCCCTCGCTGTCCGTTCACCCGCTGCCTCCTGGGCCCCTCCTGTGGTCACCGAGTGCCGGGGCCTAGACCCTGGCTGGGCTGCGGCGGGTGGCAGAGCCCTCGCCCGGAGGCCACCAGCTGCCCGGGGCAGCCCCAGCCGCCTCAGTCCTGCCCACCTGGACTGTGGGGCCAGGTCTGCTGCTGAGTCCTGGCCATTTCCAGGAGGCCCCAGTGGGTCACCACTGGCAGCCAGGCAGTGGTCCCTGCACGCCAGGAGGGCTAGTGGCGGCTCTGGCTGACCTGTGGGAGTCCCTGGCCCACTCGGGACCTCTGGTTGCACCCCACAGGCCTGGTCCCCAGACTGGCCACCCCCCACCCTCATGCAACCCCCCCTGGGCGGGGTCCCTGGCCAGAACCTGTCTCTGCCCTTGGGAAAGGAAGCCCCGCCCCTTCGAGGCCCTGCCCGCCCGGTGGCCACCTCCTCACAGACCCGTTTTGCTGAACTCAGGAGACGTGAGGGCTGAGATCGTGGCCAGGCGACAAACAGGCCTGGCGTGGTGACCTGACGCTCAGCAAACACAGGCGTCCACAGCGTGTAATTACCCGCCCCGCCCGGCCGTCCACTGGACGCCCCCGCCTGTCGCGGCTGCTGGGGACCCGGCCGGGCGGGGTGGCCGCGTGCTGCACACCTGAGGGCAGGCCCGTGGCAGAGCTGGACCACACGGCCAGCAGGGCAGGAAGGGCCCAGTGCTGGACTCCCCTTCCAGGCCCCAGAGGGGCCTTGCCTGAGTGGAGCTGGGGGGCTGCAGGAGGGGCCGGGGGCCCCCAGGGGGGGCTGGCCGCAGTAGACAGTGAAGCTACACTGCTCGGGGCAGCTTGACATAGCGTGGACCCCACGCCGGCAGGGGTGGCCAGCAGGTCCGCACAGTGAGGGGCCAGGACGGAGCGGCCTTGCGTCCCCAGGGGCTGGGCCGGAGCCAGGCCTCTCCTCGACCCGCTGAAAGCCCCCCTGGCGGCCTTCCTGGGGGACAGCTGGGCCTCCCACCAGGAGCAGGACCCCAAGATGGGCACTGAGGGAGAGAAGGACTCTTCCTGGAGAGGCTGGTGCTCCCGGCCTGCTGGGCTCGCCTGCTGGCCCTGGGCCCAAGCCAACGGCTGTGCCAGCCAGAGTGGCCTAAGGGAGGACAGGGCCCTCCCCGGAGACCGGCCTCTGCGCCAGGCGCCCCCACACTGGCTCCAGACCAGGAGACGGCCCACGAGCTCCCGTGGGTGCTCCCGTGGGTGCTCTGGGGCAGCCACGGGCCGTGGCCGCAGCTGGCCCTCACTGCACCAGCTGCAGCGCAATGCGGCTCCCGCACCTGGTCACACAGGCCTGCCGGGCTGACCACTGGGCCGGGGAAGCCAGGTTCACCCTCCCGGTCAGCCAGGAGGTGCCGCCGGCCCCTGCTGACCTTCCCACGAGAGCCAGATGCCAAGAGCAGCAGCCGGAAAACAGGGCGCAGGGCCGGGCAGACACGGGCCGGGCCCCTGGTCCGAGCGGACGGTCAGCCAGGGTGGCGGCCCCAGATGCCACAGGGCCTGCAAGCTGCCCCAGGGACACAGCCGCCTGGGGTGTCCAGGCCCAGCTGTGTCCGTCCCGTGGGCGTCTGAGAGCCGGCAGGAGGACACCCCGCCCCCCGCTGCTTCTGCACGTGTGGGCCCCGTGGGCCCCGTGGGCCCCGCAGCCCACGCGAGCAGGCGCGGCCAGGGAAGCCACCCCTGGGGCCCGCGCGGCCGGGGCCGCGCCTCTGTGGGGCTCCCTGGACACTGCCGCGGCCCCCCAGCTCGTCCTGCCCCGAGCCGGCGCCCACCCACACTGACCAGGCCGGGCCTGCAGTGACCAGCCGCTGCCTGGCAGGGTGGCCGTCGGCGTCGCAAGGTCTGGTAGAGATCGTGGACGGGGCCCCGGGCATCCGGGGGGACGAGGGGGAGGCTCAGGCAGAGGCAGCCTCTGGCCCACGGCGACTCAGCGGGCAGGCAGGGGCGGCCATACACGGCTCTCGCCGGCCACAGGTGGGGCCCCGCCCGCCCGCCCAC
>NW_004567169.1:32219-33583 GCF_000260355.1 Condylura cristata
CTGCGGGTGCCAACAGGAAGCCCTTTGTCGCTCCCTGGACGCCTCTGCTCCGGCTTCTTTCAAGTCCAGCCGAGGGCGGCGGAGCGGCCGCCATCTCCCGGGTGACCGGCCCCCAGTATCCAGCCTCCGCCCCGGCCACCCCCAGCCGCTGCCGCACCTCCCCCTTCCCTGCTGGCCACTCTGCGTGGGGCTGCCACAGGGGGCCCTCGGGAGGCCCCGCGCCCCGCTGCCCGCCCTGCAGGGGAACCCCTCGCCCTTCAAGGTCACACACGTGACCTCTGGGCTCTGCCTGGTGACCCCAGGTGAGAGCCTGCGGCCGGGCGGGGCCGTCCTCAGCGGGGGGCTCAGACCAGGCGGGAGGCCGCCAGCCCTCCGGTGACGCCCGGAAACACTCATGGCGCCCCCTTGCCGTGCAGGGCCAGGCCCGGGGGGTAGGCGGGGGGTGCTGCTGCCCCCAGAGGCAGCTCAGCCCAGTTCAGGGCGGCCTGCTGTGCCCACAGGCCAGGAGCTGCCCAGGCGACCACTCTGTCCACACAGGTGCCGAGCCTGTTCCCTGGTGGCCTGGCGCCGCTCTGAGCCAACGGGGCGGCCACTCGCGGACGCAGGCCGCGGCCCTGGGGTGCACCCTCTGCGGCATGGCACCCTCTGGGGGTCTGGCGCCCCGGCGCTGCTGCCGACCTGCCGCCCCTCAGGAAGTGATGCGTCCGCGGCCACGCGAGCTTCACTCCAGGGAGCCAGGTCTGCTCTCTGAGGCCACCCCTCGGCGACTCCGGGGTGCCGAGTCCCGCCCAGGATCCCCAACTTCCAGTTCATAGACCTGCTGCCGAGGGCTGGCCCCGCGGGGCACGTGACCCCCGAGCCCTGGCTGGACCCATCCCTGGGACCCCAACGTCCCCGGCCCCCCGCCCGGACCCTTCGGTATCCCACTTGCTCCGTGACTTCCGTGGCCGCACACCCCTGCCCCCCAGGAACCGCCTCCCAGCCCCCCAGTCCAGTGGACGCAGTGCAGGTCTCCCGCCCAGCTGTGGAGTTGCTGGACTCAGGCCAGTGCCCGGCGCAGCGAGGCTGCACCCACCTTGGGGCAAGCAGGGGTGGCTGGGCACGGCCGCTCCCCAGGGACTGAGGCGCCGGGCGCCAGGCTGTGGCCACCTGTGCCCCTGGGGCCTGGCAGGAAGCCTGATCTGGGGTACAGGCTGTCCTCACAAAATGCGACCTGTCCTTTGGCCCCCACCAGGCCTATGTCACCACCTGGCTTCATGAAAGGGCTGGCGCAGGACGGAAACGCGAGGCTCCCAGCACAAGCAGCTGGGCAGGGGCAGGCGCTGGCCCCAGGCCCCTCCTGGCCAGCAGCTCCCCTGCCCAGA
>NW_004567169.1:34791-38390 GCF_000260355.1 Condylura cristata
GCCGCCCCGCCCGGCCGCTCCCAGTCCCCGGCCCCGTTCGGTCCCGATCCCCCTCCCCCCGCACCCGTTGGTCGGGGCCCCTTCCCTCCGCCCTGGACCCCATCTCCCCCCAGGAACCTCCTCCCTCGGTCTGGTCTCCCCTTTTTGGCGCCCACACCCCCGGGCTTGCCTGGGGCTCCCCGGGCCCCCAGACATGGGGCCTTTGGCGTGGGACGGACCCGCCTCGGGCCGGGCTTCCGGGCCGCGTGCGTTTGTGTGGACGCGCGGTTGCTGCCGCCGCGAGCGCGCCTGACCCCCTTTCCTGGGGCCCGGGTGTCCCGGGGCTCCTAGGGCCTGGGGTCCCTCGGCCACCAGCTCCTGGCGCTGGCCCAGGGCGGGTCTGTGGCTCCCCTGCCCCCGTTACTTTTATGGGGGGGGTGCAGAAACGAGGGCGTTTCCGAGTAGTGATTGGAAAACGCTTGACTTTGACATTAGAATTGGGGCGATTTGATGCCTCTGAGTTTTCCTTGCAGAAACTGTCAAAAGACCAATTTGGGGACATCCATGATGCAATGAAGCTCCAGGGGCGTGGGAAGGTGCAGGGCCAGGGGAATGCTCGGCGCCTTTGTGGGGGGCTGGTCAGGTTCCGGGTGAGGGCATGGGCGCTGGCAGGCGTGCTTGGGGGGGTGCGGGGCGCGGGTGCCAGCCTGAGCGGCACCCCCGGCCCCTGCGCCCACAGCCCATTCCGCGCCTTGCAGTCGGTCATCCTGCCCGTGCACGACGCGGCTCCCTGGCTGGACGCCTGCCTGAGGTCCGTGCTGCAGCAGGACTTCCGGGGCCCCCTGGAGCTCTCGGCCTTCGACGATGCCAGCAAGGTACCCTGGCGCGACCCAGGGCCAGGGGCACTAGCAAAAGGAACGCCAGGCCCTGCACGTCGCCGTGGCCGGCGGGCCTGCTCTCCGTCGGGGGCGGCCGGCCCAGGAGCCCCTGCCTGGGCGTCTTGGGCACCCACCGCTGCTCCAGCGGGAATGGGGCGGTGACTCCGGGGGGGCTGTGCCCGCAGCCACCCGTGTCTCCCTCGTGCCCCTTGGCTGTGTCCCACTGCCGGACCCGGCCGGCGCCGTTTCACCCTGGGGTGCACAGGAGACTGTCCCAGCCATTCCGGTGCCCATCACGGATGCTGCTTCCTAGCCCTGTTCCCCTGGCGCCGGGACCCCAACTCCACACAGCCGTCGGTGGGGAGGCCCGCGCGGGGCAGACTGCAGCCGGTGGTCAGCCCCGCGCCTCTCGTCTCCTTTCGCGGTGTCCAGCTGGAAGGACAGGCTGCTACGAGCTGGCCAGAGAGGCCCCTGACTGCCGTGTCCCTGTGCTCTCAGGACGGCTCTCTGGCCATCATCCAGGACTGGAGAGTGAAGCTGGAGGACGCCGGGATCCGCGTGGTGGTCGGAGGCCACGATTCCCCGTCTCCCCGAGGAGGTCGGTCCGGGGGCCCTCGTCTTGCCCTGGGGTGCGCGCCGGGAACGGCAGCGTGGGGCCGCTCGGGCCCTGCTGGCCCGGACGCCACCAGGCCTGGGCTTCTGGTCCGCTGGCAGGGGCTGGCGGGCTGCTGGAGTCCTTCCGGTTCTCACACTTGTGCCTGAGGCACGAGCCCTGGCCAGCGACAGCTGAGTGCCGCTCCCGCCGCCGCCGCCCTTTCGCCTCACCCGCTTCGGCCGGCCACCCAGCGGCGTTTCGCGTCCGCCCGTCCGCCCGCCCGGGGCTGGGCCCCGTGTACGCTCCGTGGCTGCTGGCCTGGGCCGAGGTCCGGCGTCCACCCTCTGCCCCTCTGACCGCGTAGTGCTTTCTTCGGCTCTGACCTGCGCTTCCCTTCTCGTTTCCTGGTCTGAGTGCGCCGAGTTGCTGCTAGTGAGCCGCAGCCTGCGACAGTCTAGCGTCGCCGCTGGTAGCCCACGGGCGGGTCGCAGATGCCGTGTCGCGTCGGCTCGTCTTCGGTGTGCGGAGCTCTTAGACCGGAGGGACCAGGCCCGCGCGGGCTGGCGCCGGCGCCTGAGTGGTCTTTCCGCGCCCCTCCTGCAGGCGGCTCCGCCTTCTCGGACCCGGGAGCGGCGGCGTTTCGCTTCCGTTTCAGTCTTGGGGTGAACAGAGCTTCCGTTACCGGCCTAACAGTGTATTTATTACTCGTGTGTCGTTTCATACGGTTGATTTCTTAGAAAGATTTATTTCCACTCACAAGAACTGGGGTACAGGCAGAGGTGCGGGGCGGGTGGTGAGGGACTCCCAGAGGCAGAGTGGGGAGCAGAACAGCCGCCTGACTGAAACCCGCTGCTGGGGGGCGGTGGGGAGACGGGGGTGGGGTCTGCTGCGCCCTGTGGCCAGGGCTGAGCTCATGCTGCCGGGTGCGGGCCGGACGTGTCGGGCGCCGTCGGGGAGGCCCCGAGCAGCTGGTTCTTGACAGAAGAAAGAAGTCAGCGCTCGGAGAACGTCCCCCACGACCTCAGTGTGTTGCTGCCAGTTTGGGTTTGAACTGGAGGAACTTCCCGGGGCCAACCTTTGCCGCCCAAGGAGCTCGCTGCAGTCGTCTGGCAGGAAGGCGGCGGCTCAGGTCTGGGCTGCCCGCCTCGCCCTTCGCTTCGGGGGTGCTGGCCTGCGCCCCCCTCCGCCTGCCCCGTCCCGGCCCCACTGGCGACCCTGTCAGGGCCACGCCGGCCCCAGGGACAGGCGCCGTGTCCGTCACGGCCCGTGTCCCTGACACGCACGTCTTCCTGCTGCCCTGCTTGGCGTTCGTCGAGCTTGTGGGGTGTGCGGACGGGTGTGAGGTCCGGCCAGCCTTCCCCTCCTCCCGGCGCCTGCTGCGCGTGGCCGGAGCTGCCTTCTCGCCTTTCGCCCTGGTTTGCAGCCAGTCCGAGTGGCGCTCACTGCGGGCGCAGGCAGGCGGCTCCGAGCGGCGCTTCTCCGTCAGCCCGCAGCTGGGCTCCCTGTGCCTCTGCCCGGCTGCGGCCCCCTTCCCCGCTGTCCACCTTCTCGGCTGGCCTGGGCGCGCCCTCCAGACCTGGCCCCGGTGTGCCTGGAGCCCCGTCGCGCAGGCCAGCCGGTCGCTCCCCCTCAGCCTCTGCGAGCCCCCCACACCCTCACCAGCACCTGTGGCTTCTGACTTCCTAATGCGGGGCCTCCCCGAATGTGGCCGGGGCCCCCCGCACGCAGCTTGGCTCCTGGGCACAGCGAGCTGACCGCGCACCCCGCACGTGGCTCGGGCAGCGCCTGATCGGCGTCTGCCGCTTTGGGGGTGTTTTGTTCTGTGGAGCCGAGTTAAGTGGGCTCTTCACACCCTCCTGCGATCGGCCCGCTGTCCCCGCCCCGAGCCGCCTGGCCTGGCCTGGCCTGGCCTGCCGCCGCCTGGAGCCTTCGGCTGGCGGCCCCCCGGCAGCTTCGTCTCCCTGCCACGAGGACAAGGCCTCAGGGCGCCGCCAGGCTTGTGCTGCAGCCCAGCCGGGCTCTGTCCCGGGTCTGGGGTTCCGGGTCTCACGTCGTCTGTCCTCCGCGTCGGGTCAGCCCTCTCGTGCGTGGGGCTCCCGGCCGCTGCGTCCTCTGCGTGGACAGCCGCGTCCCGGCCCCGTGCGGCG
>NW_004567169.1:38630-46330 GCF_000260355.1 Condylura cristata
GAGGGCGGCGCTGGCTGGGCCGGCGGGGCAGACCCACCCCCCTCCGCGCGGACGGTCAGCGTCCAGGGTGCCCTTTGTGGGACCTCAGCTTCCCTCTGCGCTGACCGGGCGTGCGGTTTCCCTCCCAGGCCCGGCGCCCTCACAGCAGTGACCCACGGTGGCTGTGGTGGCCCCCTCCCCACCACAGGCCTCGGGGCGCCCCAGCGCCCCGAGAGGCACCGCAGGGCTGGGGCAACCCGGGGGTGCGCGCCCTGGGCCCGCGTTCTCCTCAGCCTCCTCTGGAACCTGCAGCTGTGTGGCTCGGGCGGCGCGGCAGCCTGCATCCCCCGACCCCCCTCCCACTGCCCACCAGACTCTGCCAGCTCGTGTCCCCTACGGCCCTGTCCAGAGACCTTCCCACCTGCTTCCCAGGCGCAAGCGGTTCCTACAGGCTGCCCTGAGCTCAATACCTGCCCCCCGTGCTCCTGCCCCCACGCCCACTTGCTGCCGTCCACTCTGTCAGGGCACCCTCGCCGAGGCCCCGGCCCGCCCCCAGCCGCCCGGCAGGCGGCATCCCCGGCTTCCGCCTGTGATGTGTCCGGCAGAGAGCCCCGGAGAGAGCTGACTCGTAACAGGCGTCTCCTTTTCTTTCTCCAAACAGTCGGATATTCTAGAAACCGAGCGATAGCACAGAGCTCAGGAGCCTTCCTTTGCTTCTTGGACTCGGTGAGTGACTTCGCCGGGCCTCTCCACGGTCTGGATGACCGTCTGAGACAGCACGGCCCTGGTCGCCACACGCTCGGGGCGGGCGTGACAGTCGGGCAGTGGCGCACGCTGCCACAGCCTTCGGGGCTCGAGCAAGCAGGCGAGGTGGTGGGAAGCAGCGCCCCGCCCGCGTGCCACACCCGCTCCCAGCTCTGTGTGGGTCTGGGCTCCCGTCTCAGGCCCGGCGGGCGCAGCTGGCCCCCGGCACTTCCCGTCTTCAGGGTCTGAGTCTCTCGGTGTGGGGGTCGGGCCTCTGGCCGTGCGCTACACGGGACCCTCAGCTCACGGCCACTCGAATGAAAGGCGCGTGTCTGCAGGCGCAGGGCTCTGAGGCCCAGGGGGTACTTTGTTGGCCACCTGGGTGCTTCCTGGTGGCCCCTGCCACGACCATCAGTGCGCACGGCCTGCGCAGCTGCTTCAGGCGTGGGGACGGCCTTCTCTTGCAGGACGACGTGATGATGCCCCAGAGGGTGCGGCTGCAGCTGGAAGTCGCCCTGCGGCACCCAACCAGTGTGAGTCGGCGTCCCGCTGCCGGCCCCGGGGGCAGCGGGCCGGGCCGAGTCTGCGCAGGCGCGGCACCGGGGCGCCTGCCTTGAAGGAGCGTGGCCCCCTCTGCGCGGCGTGCCCGGCGGGGGCCTGGGCTCTGCGTGCGCCCTCGGGGCCCGAGCCTGACGGCAGCGCGCTTCCTGGTGTGTTTGCACGCAGCGTGTGGCAGCACGTCTTCAACCTGCACCAGGCAAAGGACAAAAGTGCCCCTCAGTGACCTCCAAGGGACGGGTTGTTAGGGCTCTGCTCCCACTGTGGTCTGGGCCTGGCTTCTCTCCTGGGTGGGTGCCCCCGCGTGGTGGCCGGTGCCCCCGCGTGGTGGCCGGTGCCCCCGCGTGGTGGCCGGTGCCCCCGCCTGGTGGCCGTGCTCCCGCCTAGGGTGGGCGCTCCTGGGCCGGAGCCACAGGGAGGCCCGCTCTGGCTCACATCTCGAGTGGAGCTTCGGGCTCGCTGGCGGGAGCGGGGCTCGGTGGCCCCACAGCGGAGGCGCGGCTCAGCCGCTTGTCCGTGCGCCCCAGTCGGGAACCAGGCTTCGGCCTCGTGGGTTTCGCCCGCCTCTCCCTGCCCGTGCGGTCACAGCCGGGCAGGGCGGGTGGCTGTCCGGAGCAGCCGTGCCATGTCGCCCGCAGGTGGTGGGCTGCCGGGTGAGCCGGGACCCCCCCAACTCCACTGAGCGGTACACGCGCTGGATCAACGCGCTCTCGCCCGACCAGCTTCTCACCCAGGTACTGGCCGGCCCGCGGGGGCCCGAGCGCGTCGCCTGAGGGTGGCTCTGCAGCGGTCACCCGGGCAGTGGCGTGAGCGGGAGGGGCCGCTGGCCGCGCAGGGCAGAATCCACGGAGCTGCTGCTGGAGCTGGCCGCGGGCGCCCAGAGCGTGCCCGGAGCGGTGGGGGTGGGCGCTGGGCGAGGGGCAGGAAGAGGCGCTCTAGCCCCCGGCGGGTGCAGCGCCCTCGAGACCTGGGGTCCTGGGCCTTCACCCCGGTGGGCCGGCCCCGCCTGCCCTCGTCCTTCGACCCCAGGCCTGCGCCGCCTTCCCGGCCCCCGGCGCCCTTCTGTGTTCTCCGGAGGGAGCCAGCGCTGACGTCACGGGGACACGGGCTCTCGGGGCCCCAGCCCAGGTGGGGGCCCAGCGTGGAGGCGCAGGCTGGGGAGAGGGGCCGGTCAGCGCCTTGGGCGGCGGCTGCTGGCAGGGCTCCCTTCGGCCAGCAGGAGGTGGGGGTCCCGCCTCCGCAGGTGTCGCGGCGTGGCTGTGGCGGGGGGTGAGGGTCGGCCAGCGGTGGGGAGGCCACGGGGGCCCCTGAGGTCTCTGCTCACCTGCTTCGGTGAGGCTGACCCCTGCCCGTCCACACCGTCACCCCGAATGGAGGCAGAGTGTGCCGTTGGGGGTGAGGAGTGGCAGTGTGGGGGTCACAGGTCCAGAGGGAAGCAGACGGTGTCCCGGGGTGGGGTCAGGTGACGCGGGGGCTCGGGCAGGGCAGCACCGTGTGGCCCTGACTCTGCCAGGGGTCCTGCACACTGCTGCCCTGCGCCCGTCTGGAGCCTAGCAGGAGCGGGGGTGCGGGCACCCCAAAGGCCCCTCCGCAGGCAGGCGGGCTGCTGGCCGGCCCCCGCTGTGCGCTCCTGAGGCGCCTGTAGTGTGAGGCCCTGGGGCCACCGGTGCCCTCTGCCCCCTCCGGTGTCTCCTTCCCAAGCAGAAACGGCCCGACCGGCCGCGCGTGGCCTGGAGACCCCCGAGGGGCCAGGGTGCTGGGGCTGCCTCCCCTGGCCTCCCGTGGGGCTCTCAGCGCTCTGGCTTTGCCGCGCAGTCGGACCTGGGCCTTTCCCAAACAGCTAGACGCTTGCTTGCTGGCCACAGTCCCCCCCTGGGGGCAGTACAGGGCGGCCTCCGGCCCTTGACTGGCCCCGCCGTTGTTTCCTTCCACCTGAGGCATCTCCCGGGGCTGTGCCCCGCTGCCGCCCAGTATCCCAGAGCCCACACAGGTGCCCTCCCCCCCGGCTGGTGCCTGGGCCCTGGCTCAGGTCTCCACGGGGTGCGTGACCGAGTGGCCCTCGAACTCCAGGCCCCAGGCCGGCCGGCCGGCCCTCCCTCTCGACTGGGCGTCCCACTGGCCGAGGGCCCGGCCAGCCCGGGCACGTGCAGGGGCCGCCTGCGTGCCTCAGGGCCTTCACCGCGAAGGGCGAGACGTGCACACCGCCGGCTCCGCCGCCAGAGGCGTGCTGCGCGCAACGGCACGTCTGCGGGCAGAGCACGGTCAGCAGTGTGACCGCCCCGACACGGGGGCTGTGGTCAGCCCCGGCGCCCAGAGGCCTCTGCCCTCCCTCGCAGGGTCCTCGCGGAGCCCCTGGCGTCTGGCCGGGGTGGGCTTTGCTCTGAGGTTCTCGAGCCGGGTGAGGCCGTTTCTGGTGGCCAGAAAGTCCAGGTCTCTGGGGAGCCCGGTGCCTGGCCGGCCCCCGAGGTCAGCACTCCGCTGCTGCCGCCTGGGATGGGGCCTCCTGGGGCTGCAAAGGCTCCTGACCGGTGGTGCTGCTGCCACGTGGCTGCCTCTTGGGGGCTCCTGGCAGCCAGGGCCACATGGCCAGGACAGCGCCACCCTGGGGTGTGTGTAGCTGCCCCGGCACCCTCGGCCCTGGGCTCGGCGTCACCTCAACGTGCCTCCTGGTCGCCCAGGTGGGTGCCAGCACCCCCACACCCGCCCTGTGCGCCCGTGACAGCCTGAGTCGGCTCCGGGCCTCAGGGCCTCGTCCTGCACAGGCCTGGCCGGTGCAGAGGGGCCGGGCCAGCGGCCCTGTGGGGCCTCAGTGCGGCCAGCGCGGCTCCCACCTGCCGTGAGCCGAGTGCACGGCTCACGAGTGAAGCCCACCCCTCGGCCTGAGGCCCCCGTGCCCAGCGGGGCGGCTCCCACACCGGGCTCCGGGAGTTCCACGCAAACTTCCTGGGGCCGACGGGCGTCCAGCCTCTCCGGCGGTGGCCAGTGGGCCTGGGCCAGAGTGGTGCCTCTGCCCCGCGCTTCCAGGGCGCCTTGCTGCTCTCACGGGGCTTGGGGGGCAGAGGGGGCCCACGGGGCCCACGCGCCTCCCTGTCCCCCCAGGTCTTCACCTCCTATGGCCCTACGGTGGTCATGCCCACCTGGTTCTGCTCCCGCGCGTGGTTCTCCCACGTGGGCCCCTTCGACGAGGGCGGACGGGTAGGTGCGGCGCGGCCGGGGGCGTGCGGGGGCCTGCCGCCAGGGGTGGGGTTGCTGCCGGGAGGCTGGGGCGCCCGGGGCGCGGCCTGAGGCGTGCCCCACAGGGGGTGCCGGAGGACCTGCTCTTCTTCTACGACCACCTGCGGAAGGGCGGCGGCGCGGTGCGCGTGGACCAGAGCCTGCTCCTCTACCGCTACCACCCGCGCGCGGCCACACACTCCGTGCTCGAGTACGCGGGGCCCGGGGCTGGGGGCTGGGCTCCCCGCCGGGGCGGGGAGGGGCGGCTGAGGCCCTGCGTCCCCCAGGGCCACCGTCTGGCGCCACCGCGTGCGCTTCCTGGAGGAGCGGGCCCTGCCCCGCTGGGCGGCCTTCACCATCTGGAACGCGGGCAAGCAGGGCCGGCGGCTCTACCGCAGCCTGACAGCAGAGGCGCGGAGCAAGGTGGGGCCCGTCCCGAGGGAGCCCCGCCCCCCCCGCCCCGAGACAGGCCCCCGTCCCGAGACCCGCGCCCCGTCCCCGCAGGTGGCTGCCTTCTGTGACGTGGACGAGAACAAGATCCGGAAGGGCTTCTACACCCACGAGGACTCCCCGGTGGGTACCCGCCTTGCCCTGCAGGGCAGCCTGCGTGGCGGGCGCGGGTCTGGTCCCTTCTGAGCTTGGGGCACCTGACGCTGTGCGGGGGGCCGCGGGGGGCCCGGCCACGCCCAGGGCGGCTGGAGCAGACTGACGGCGCCGCTGTCTTCAGGACAGGCCCAAGCCCCGGGTCCCCATCCTGCACTTCCGGGCCGCCCGGCCGCCCTTCGTCATCTGCGTGAAGCTGGTGAGTGGCGGGCGGGGCCCCGGGCGGCGCTGTGGGGCTCAGGCCACGGCCACCCCCACCCCCACCTGTCACCCCTGCCTGCTCAGAGCGGGCCAGCGGGCAGCGGGGGCGGGAGGAGCCAGGCAGCAGCTCCTGTCTGCCCGGGCCATGGCTGGCGGGGCCCACGCTGGCCGCAGGGCTGCGGGGCTGGGCTCTCCGCCTGCCGCCTCCTTGCTGTGGGCCTGTCAACCTGTAGAAGGTTCCGGGGCCCACGTGGCCCCTCCAGGCAGGGAGCAGGTGACTGGGGGGGGCAGGGGAGGGCGCCGCAGGGACGGGAAGGACACGACCTGGGAGCTGCAGGCGCCCAGGGGTCCCGCCTCCTGTGCCACACCCTCGGCAGGGGCAGGGAGGGGCAGTCCGCTCCACGAGGCCCCTTGAGGCCCAGCCGAGCCTGGGGAGGCATCCGGTCAGGCAGTCCGAGTCTCCCCGGCCCTGTGGTGGGCGCCCCCAGCAGGAGTGTGGGGGCGCCCGATGTGTGACCCCAGGTCACCCCGGAGGTGAGAGGCTTGACAGTGACCCCGCCCCCAGGACCTGACCGGGGGAGTGTTTGAGGACAACCTGCGGTCGCTGCAGCTGCAGGAGGGCCGGGACTTCGTCCACTTCAGCTGACCAGGGAGTGGCTGGGCTCGGGCAGGAGCTGGGACCCTGGGGCTCGGCCGCTCTGCCCTCCTGGAGACCCAGGCCGGCAGCTGCGGGGGCCTGTGGGCCGTGGGGAGGGGCCTGTGCAGACCGGCCGTCTCGCCTCAGGGCGCCCGAGGCCCCAGGCCCAGCCATGGCGGCTCCCTGCAGCCACGCGGGCCTGAGCCTCTCGCCGGCATCATCGGCACTGCTGGACAGGGCACCCAGGTGGAGGGGCGCCCTTGGGGCACAGAGGACCCTCCTGAGGCTTGGCCAGAGCCCAAGTGCTCCCCTGCTGGGTCCTAGACTCCACCCCTGTAAAAACTCCTGCCGTGGCCCCTGCCCGAGACAGTGGCCGTCTGGTCGTCCGAGACCCCTCGCCACAGACTCTGCCAGTCCGGGACCCTGGGGAGTCTCACCTAAGGCATTAAACTCCCCACTGGCTCCCGAGGGAAGGCGCCTGCTGAGGCTCGCGAGGGAGCAGCCACCGGGGCTGCTCTGGCGGCTGGTTGCGCCAGCCCAGGCGAGGGCAGCCCCGCCCAGAGGCGACAGCACGCCACAGTGCCCACCCTCCCACGGGACCAGGCCAGGGGACAGTGGCCTCGGACCCTGCGTCCTGGACGAGCAGCAGGGAGCAGAACCTGGAGCCCTGGACGCAGAATCAGTGACACCAGTAAAGCTGCAGGCACGTGCGGGTCGCCCCACTGTCCACCCTGCAAATGACCCAGAAGACCCTCGGCTGGCACGGTACACGCAGGGCCGCCCGCGCCTGCCTGCACCCGGCGCGGCCCCACTCACATCACTGCAGGCACAGAGCTGCGCGTCGCGACTTTATAAGATGCGGGTCAGGGTCACTACAAAAGCACCACCACGGCCAGCGCAGGCCGCTGTCCAGCCCCACCCTCGCGCACGCCCCGGCCGGTGCGTCCTCCAGCAGTGAGAGCCAGGTGCAGGCCCCCTCCTCGCTGGGCAGGTGTGACAGCTCGGCTCCGGGAGTGGACTCAGCGGGCACCAGGCTGCAGGGGACAGGCCGCGGTCAGGTGCCCCCAGGCCTCCACACGCAGGCGAGGGCAGCAGCGGCCACGTGGCCCCACACTGCCCTCAGTCGCGCTGACCAGAGACCTGACCAATCCTTGGGGGACACAGCGGGGCCGAGGCAGCCTGCGAGGACGACGCTGGGGCTGAGCCGCACCTGGCCTGCAGCGACCAGGTGGCCCAGCGGAGCCACAGGACAAGCCGCACCAGCGCCCGCCCTGGGCAGAGCTGTCTGTCCAGAGGCAGGGTCCAGCTGGTGTCCGGGGGGCCGAGGCCGGGGGTCAGGGCAGGCCCTGCTGCTGCAGAGCCCACAGGCAGAAAGGCAGCGTGGGGCCTGCGCCCTGGTGGGTAGCGGGTGACCGCGCGGGCGGGAGCAGCCGGGAGTCTGACCACAGGAAGCCACGGCCAGGGGCGCACGGGTGGGCCGCCCTGGAGGGGCAGTTCCCGGCTGACCGGCCACAGCGGAGACGACAGCGGGTGCTGGGGCCCCCGCAGCGGGCAGCACGAAGCCAGCACCAAAGGCCCCGGCAGAGGGTGGGGTGGGGGTGCAGCCGGCTGGCGGGGTGGTTACCTTGGAGACCAGCTGGGGTCGGGACACGCCGAAGAGGTCACACAGGCGGTTGCGCTGGGCTCTCACCAGCGGGAGTTCCGCCTCCCTGGGGGCGGGCGACAGGTCAGCACGGCCTCGGCGGGCACCCCTGGGCCTGCGGGC
>NW_004567169.1:49340-49972 GCF_000260355.1 Condylura cristata
GGCCCCGCGGGTGCGCACCCCCCGACAGCCCCTCGCCGCCCGCACCTGTCGTGCAGGAGGTTGTCCTCAAACACCTGCAGCAGGGTGCCCGCGAAGCTGCCCAGGGCCTGCGCGTCGCCCTGCAGGCCCCTGGTGAACTCCAGCAGGCTCTGGGCGGAGTGCCGCACCGTGGACTCGGTCAGGCCGCCCACGGACACGGCCAGCCCCAGCAGGACGTGGCGGCGGTAGGTGGGCAGCCCCAGGAGCCGGGCGACGCGGGGGAAGGCCTGGGCGGGCGCACCCCAGTTCACGGCGGCCACCTCCGACCTGCAGGGAAGGAGCACGGCTGGGCCCCCGGCAGGCCCCCCACGGCTGGGTGGCCAGCCCGCGGGGCTGGGCTCCTCCGGGGGCGCGCACGTGGGGGGCCGAGCCGGTACCTGGGGAAGAGCCTCTCCAGCTCCTCCCGGTGGGGCACGTGCGGGACGGCAGGGCCGTCGGGGTACAGCAGCCGCAGGAACACGCGGGCGGCGTGCGCGCGGAACCGGTCGATCTTCTCGCTGGCCTGCTGGGCCAGGCTGCCCATGACGCTCTCGCAGCTGAGGGGGTGCGTGGCCGTCAGATACCGGGGCGCAGGCCCCACCGCTGCACTGGGG
>NW_004567169.1:50431-51838 GCF_000260355.1 Condylura cristata
CAGGCGCCCACGTCCCCGCGGCTGTCGGTGGTGTAGTCCTGCAGGCCGGCCAGCAGCGTGCGGTACACCTGCGGCACGTTCTCCCGGCACAGGGCCTCGGCCGGGGGCCCCTCCGCCTTCACGCCGACCGTCTGGCAGACCCTGAAACGGGGCGAGCGACCAGCTGACGCCTGGCCCGTCCCGTTCGCGTCCCACGTCACGTCTGCCCGACAGGTGCGGGGCCGTCCGTGCCCCCAGCGGTCCTGGCAGAGGGGCTCCCGCGCGGCTCCCCAGAGCCGGACACACCCAGGCGTGAGCCCCCCGCAGCCGGGAGCCACCACCGGGGCCGGGCGTGAGCCCCTCCAACAGCAAGACGAACAGTAAACAGCACTGAACTTGGACGGCCGGCGGCCGGACGCCGGGCGTGGGAGCAACAGGCACGCACCTCGCGATGGCCTTCAAGGCGTCCCGCCGGGCCTCTGCGAAGCTCACGTCCGCGGGAGAGATGTGGGTGACGGCCCCCAAGCCCGCAAGCACCTGCGGAGCCACAGAGCTCCTGCGCCCCGGGAAGAGCCGCCTCGGGCGCCCCAGCGGCCTCCGGCCCCACCCACCACCCAGCCCAGCCACGAGGTGCGCGGGCCCGACTCGGCCGTCCGCCGGTCCCAGGTCAGTGCCTCCGGTGGGCGAGCAGCCCGGGGACGGACACGGCCCGTCTGGGCGGCAGCGGGCCCTCCCGCACCCCGCTGGACTCAGGGTCCGGGCCTGAATTCCCGACCGCCTGTGTGCAGCACGCGGGCACTGAAGCAGGACACCGGCGTGGAGGCGCCGCTCAGGACCCAAACTGGGGCGTCAGGAGAGCGGCGGTCGGCTCTGGGAGACGGCGGGCCGTGGCCAGCACAGCTCAGTACAGCGAGAGCCTCGAGCCCGCACGGGAGGCAGGAAGGGTGCGGGCAGGAAGGGCGAGGCCTGGGCCGGCATCCCCGGGAGCCACAGTGGGGTGCGGGCTGAGGGCCTCAACTGGCCAGGCCGGGCCATGAGGGCCTGGGAGCAGCACCAGCACCCCCCGGCATGCAGGCCCTGCCCAGACAAGGCGGAGCCGTGCGTGGCGGAGCCCTGGTGAGCGGGAGGGGCGGGCTGGCCTGTCCAGCTCCGTGGCCGGGCAGCCGGGGGGCCGGTGGAGATGGGCGACGTCCTCACCACACGGCTCCCTCCTGCCCCGGGATGAGACCTCCCGGGGTGTCCCGGCCAGCGCTGGCTGAGACTGGACAGGAAGCGTGCACGTCTCCGGCCACGACGGCACAGCAGGGGGAGCCCCCAAACCTTGCAAAGGGGGGGCCAGCCAGCACGCCGGGAAGCTGCCCTGCCCAGTGACGGCCAGCTGGAGCGCGGGCCGCAGCCAGCCCCTCAGAGGCCCTCAGCGCGCGGGGC
>NW_004567169.1:58786-59298 GCF_000260355.1 Condylura cristata
GGGCAGCTTGGAGATTTCAGACTCGAGAACGTACGTTCCTCAGCACCCCAGTTTCTTGCAACCCTAGAAACTTCGGCGCCGCTGCGCCCACACACTTTCCTCACCTGCTGTTTGAAAAGCTTGACGCTGACACCTCGTCTGTGCCCACGATCAGGACACCGCTGCCGCTTCCCGCAGACGCAGCGGGCACCCAGTCCGCAGCCGCACCCCGGGGCCGCCACGGACTCCACCGCGACAGCGGGGTGGCTCAAAGCTGCCTCAGGCTCACACAGCGCGCGGCAGAGGCCCGGGCCCCCCTCGAGTGGCCGGGTGGCCGCGAGCCCCTGTGGGGCCCGTGTGACAAACAGGCTCACACAGCGCGCGGCTTGGACGCAGCCCACACCTACCCGTCCCAATGGCCGATCTTCAGGGTCAGCAGGTGGTCGATCATCGGCCGCGTGTACTCGGCAAAGCCTGCGACGGTCGTGCTGCGGGGACAGAGCCGCGCGGCTGCGGCGACCGGCGGCGCCCCA
>NW_004567169.1:61149-61784 GCF_000260355.1 Condylura cristata
GCGGCGGGGACAGGGCAGGGGCCTCCCTCAGGCCCCTCAGGCCTTGCCGCTGCCGCCTCCCCGGCAGGACCCCACCTGCGGTGCCCACGGGTGCAGCACCCTGCTCCCGGGTGCATCCTGGGGCCGGAGAGGGGGGCAGGCGGCTCCAGGCACAGGGAGGGGCCGCACCGGCCGCGCCACCCACAGCCCCCGCAGCGGCGGGGCAGGGACCCAGAAACGAAGGCGGCACGGACGAGACGTCCCCAACCCGGGCGCCGCGTGGGGCATTCACCGCTCTGGGGGCGCGCGGGAGCGGACACCCCGCCAGCATCCCAACGGGGAGCAGCCTGGGGCAGGCGGAGCCGGGGCCGCGATGGCGCTGCTGCCGCCCAGTCGCCAGGTCTGACCGCGGGGACCCGGCATGCTCCAGACTCGGCCCCGGGGCCGGTCAGCCCAAGGGGAAAGCGGGCGCAGGCCCGGAGGCCTGGCCAGAGGACACTCAAGGCCACGGCCGCCCGCAGCCCGTCACCACTCCCGAGCGCCTCCTGCCGCCCGCACCCACCAGGCCACAGCAGCGGCCGGTCCTCACAGCGGGACACTGGCCGGCAGTGGTGCCCAGGCCGCTCAGGACTAGTACAGCTGGGCACCACTCCGGC
>NW_004567169.1:62040-63187 GCF_000260355.1 Condylura cristata
GCCCAGGGCCGGGCGCGGCGGACCGTCCCTCACGGACGAGGCCAGAGACACCGGCAGGCACAGTGAACGCCCAGGACCCGGCCATCGCACCCTGCTTCCAGCCCCGGCTGGCCCCGGCCGGACCGCTACGCTGACCACTACAGCAGGCGCTGGCGAGTGGTCAGCAGGGGCCAGGCACGAGGCGGCACGAGGCCACGCGTGACCCACGACGTGGACTCTGCAGCGTGACCCACGATGTGCACCCGCCAGGGTCAGAGGGAGGCGCCCGCCCAGCCCCCGCCGGAGCCCCAGGGGTCCCTCTGGCCTCCTGCTCTCCCAGTCCTTCCAGCCCGAGAGTGGCCAAGCCCGGGACTTTCCGCCCCCTGGGGCCTGGCAATGGGGCAGAGCCCCACCCAGGGGACCCGTCTCCCGCAGCCTGGCTGGACCCTGGTGCTGCCAGACAGGGGCCCTGCGGCGGGGCGTGGCGCAGACCACGACCTTGGGGGGCCTCTCCTCCCCGTCGCCGTCTTCTGGGGCGGCCGGCTGAGCAGTCTGGCCTGGGCGCATGCGCTGCCCACGCCAAAGGGCCGCCCGCTCCGTGCAGGCCCGGGCAGTGCGGAGGCCAAGAGGGGCCGGTGCCATGTGGACACCTGAGCAGGACCTCAGGCGCTGCCCCCGGCCGGGCGGCGGACAGGGAGGCTCCTCGAGGACAGCAGCGAGGCGCCAAGACACACCCGAGCACCGCGGGCAGCACCGCCAGACGCACCGGCCGCGGCGCAGGGGCCTGCCCAGAGCAGCGCCAGGAGCGACCGTCGCGAGGGAGGGACCCAGACCTGGGGAGGCCCACGGGGCCTGCGCTGGCCAGGCGAGCCGGGCTGGCCGGAGGGCAGTGCCTGTCCCATCCCTGCCCACCCGCTGCGGGGATGTAACCTGGCCCGTCCCAGGCCCAGGCCTGCGCGGGCTCAGCCTCGGCCGGCCGGCCTCCCACACCCGCCAGTGGCTGTGCTGCTCGGACACCGGCCGGGCCCTGGCGGCCTGCTCCTTCCCCTCTGACCTCTGCCCCCGGCCCCGATGCTGCTGACTCGGGGCTCCTGGGGCCTCTGGTCCCCCGCGGGGGCGGGGAGGGGGTGTCTGCATGGGAAGAGGCGGGCCTGGCGGGGCTGTCGCG
>NW_004567169.1:65487-69243 GCF_000260355.1 Condylura cristata
GGCCTGGGGCGGCCGGCGGCGTTTGATCCCCGCTGCCCCCAGGCTCCCTGGAGTTTGTGAAAGTGCACTCGCAGGTATCGAGATTTTATCACGTGCCGGGATTAGTGGGCTTAAAAGCTGACAATTAAAACGTGGTCACTCATCACCAGCCGGGAGGCAGATGCCAAGGGCACTCCCACCGATACTGTGGGCAGGGAGGCGCACGCCAGCGCGTCCCGCGGCTCACCTGCTCCGTGACTCACCGAGCCCGCCCTCCCGCCCCCATGCCTGCGGCCCAGATGGACGGGAGGGCTGTGTACGGCTCCCTCGGAACCGGCCAGACCGGCTCGGGCCCGCGGCCACGACTCCGACTCTGAGCACCTGCTCGGCTGGTCCGGTGGGCGCAGGAGGGGCCGCTCCGCCCGGCTCATTAGAAGGAACGGAAGCCACGCAGGGGCTGTGTGGGGTCCGGCAAGCCCGAAGGATGGGGCGCCAGTCCTGCCCGAGACCAGAGGGCCGGCCCAGGAGCCTCTGCGGCCGACGGCACGGTCCCCCTCGGGCCACTGGGTGGCGCGGGGCCGAGGTCGGCCTCGAGGCCCGCGGCCGGCCCTCCCGGTGCGTGGCTGGGCCCTCAGGCCAGCGCAGCTCAGGGAAGCCGGTGCCCTGCCCACGCGGAGGGGGTGGGCGCTCCCTCAGGGGAGTCCGGGTGGGCGTGGCTTGGCCTCAGATGATGCCCCAATGTCACCCTCCCTCGGCCACCCCAGGTGCAGCCCCGCCCACACCCACGCCCAGTGCGGTGGCCACTGCCACCTCCCACCACACACCACGCTGGGGGCCGCGTGGCTGGGACGCTCCCGAGGAGCCAGCAAGCAACCTCCAGCCTGCCCATCGCCGCTGAGTGCCTCGGGCGCCTCGGCGTAACCTCCTGAGGCGACGCTCACGGGCAGGAGCGCCGCATGGCGGCCAGGGCCCAGCGCACGGCCACGGCGTGGCCTCCCTGCATGATGGCCACACCCAGGGCCAGAGCGAGCCCCACTGCCTCTCAGGCCGGGGGGGCCCCGTGGACCGAGGCTCATCAGCACTTCTCATGGGAGACGCTGCTCGTGGGAGACGCTGCTTCGTGAAGGCCCAGGCCGTGCTGCCCCGCGATGTCCCGGGGCAGAGGCGCAGAAGTGACCTGCCTCAGCTCCAAGCTCCCTCCATCAAGCCCAGCCAGACCCTGCACCGCCCTGCCCCGTGGCTGGGGCCGCTCCCCGCTCTGTCCAGGCTGGGCTGTTGCAGGCTGAGGCACTGAGACCCACTGGCCCGCGGGCCCCTGAAGGGGTCTGGGGGGACAGAGGTGAGGCAGAGCCTGGTCTCGGCCACCCGAGCCCTCCTGGCCACAGGTCAGTGGCCGTGACCGCGAGGCACTTGCCCCACCTGCCCCTCCAGGTGGACAGGACCAGGCAGAGGCAGACGCTGCTGCTTCCTGAAGTGCTCGATCAGAGCCCTGGGGCTCTGGGGGCCGCTCTGGTGAGCGCGTCAAGACTGGGATCGCAGGCTGTGCGCCAGGGCCCTCCCTCCTGGCCCGACAACCCTGACAGGACCCCAGTGATGGCAGGGGCCGCACCCCCAGGCCCCCGGCCCGTAGTCTTTGGGGACCTGCGCAGACCTGGGGCCCCCGCTTGCAGAGCGGTCGAGCCAGTTTGCACACAGAAGCATCACCCGTCCTGGGGACTCCATCCCGGGGAGCCCATCCTCGGGGCACCTGTCCTGGGGGATCCCGTCCTGGGGGTCCGTCCAGGGGCAAACGCCTCCTCTGGCGCTAAGGAAGAAGAGACCCCCGAGGTCGGCCAGCGAGCACACGGCACAGATGGGCAGAGCGGCCCCCAGCCCCTCCCAGGCCGGCAGCGCCCCCCGGAAGCAGCATGGACGGCAGCTGCCTGCCCGGGCGGGCGCACAGCGGAGCCTGCACTGGGGCCCAGCGGCCGACGCCCCTCACAGCGCCGCTCGAGCCTCAGAGGCGGCTCCAGACGCTGCCTCGGTGACGTCCCGGCACTGACACCCCCCAGCCTCCCAGCCGAGGCCCCGAGAGCTCCCCAGTGCACACACCCCCGAGAAGCAGCGCCCCAGCGCCCCGCCCGGGCCGCCAGCGGCCCCCTCACGTCCCAACATCAGCCCCCCGCAGGGCGGAGGGCCGGCCGCACCCTCGGGCTCTGCACGGCTGTCCGGGGGCCCATCCCTGGCTGGCCACGTTGACTTCGGCAGCCACGCGGGGAGCCCCGGGCCTCCCCGCAGCCCAGCACAGCCCACCTGGAAATGGCGGCCACGAAGGGCTCCAGCTCCTGCGGCTCGTAGGCGCGTGCGAAGGCCCAGCACACGTAGCAGGCGGCGTCCCGGACGTTGGCGCCCACGCTGCAGGCGCCCCGCTTCTCGTCGTAGGCCAGCGCCTTCAGGATGACGGGGACCACTGCACCGGGAGACAGAGGCGTGAGCGCTCGCCCCACGCCACCCCCTCGCTCACGGCACCGCCCTGGGGGGGAGGGCTGGCCGAGGGCAGGACACAGCAGGGGCTGGAGGGCCGGGTCCCGGTGCCGCGGGAGCGTCACTGACGGAGTGGCGGCCTCGTGTCCACGCGCCCCACACGTGGGCGTACTTCAGGACTGGGAGAGGACCGCCCTGGAGTTCCACGGGGGAGCCCACGGGGCGGCGCTCCTGACGCCCTGAGCACGGCTGCCAGGGCCGCACGACCAGCCGGCACAGAAGCCACGCGGGGCCCAGCCCTGCCGCGGGCAGGCAGGGCTCACGGAGCACGCAGGGCCGGCCGGCGCAGCTGAGACCAGCGTCCGCCCCGTCGGACGCCCCACACCCGCATGCCCAGAGGCCTGGCTCCCCGCTGCGCCAGCCACCCTCGCCCCGGGCGGGCAGGATGTCGCCCGGCCACAGGCGTCAGGCCGGTTGGGCCACGGCACGCTCAGGGCAGCGCCCAAAAGCAGGCTGTGGCCACGCGGCGCCCCCATGGTGCAGTGACCGGCCCCGGGCAGGCCAGCAGGGCCCGGCAGCCACTCCAGCCAGGAGGACGCCATGCGCTCGCCTCCCCCCTCCAACATACCGATCTGCGGGGCAAACCAACGCCAAAACAGGCGAGTTCACGGACAGAGGTCAGCCCAGGCCTGCTCGACGCCACACGGCCACTCAGAAGACGGGCGGCCTCCTGGGCGGGAGCGGCCCCCTGGACGGCACAGCCCAGCCCCAGCCCAGGTTCCGAGTGCTGGGGAAGTCGCGTCCATCCGCCCCCAGAGCCTAACCCCGGGGCTGGGGGCCATGTAGGGGGCCTCGGGGACGGGCTCTGGGACCCATGGGGGTGGGGGGGTCATACAAGGAGCGGGGCTGCGGGGAGCGATGGGGGTTCTGTGGACTCCAAGCAGGGGCGAGCACAGGGGCGGGGCAGACACGGCCGCGGTGGTTGGCAGGGAGAGAAGCACCTGGCCGCCGCGAGGGGCCTGCCCACGGGCCCGGGGGCCTTCACTGGCGAGAAGACACAGCCCGGGCGGGCGGAAGACACACGGACTCTGAAGGAGGCTCCTGGCACCGCGGGCCCGGGCACCGAGCAGGAGGCGCTGGCTTTGCCCTGGACTCCCACAAGGTCACGGCTAGGGCCAAACCCCGACAGCTCCGACCGCAGGGTCAGCACAGGCAGCGCTGAGGCTCGGCCCCCCGTACGCTGCGGCCCCAGGGCTTCCTCCTGGCGGCCAGCAGCCAGGTCGCGGCGCCGCCCAGGCGACACGTCAGCGGTGT
>NW_004567169.1:69918-71650 GCF_000260355.1 Condylura cristata
GGGGCTCAGCACGAGCATGCTAACGCTGCCAGCGGCCCCGCGAAACTGAGGCCCCAGGTCTGGCCCTTGGGCAGCCTCGGGGCACTGCACTCGCCTCTGCAGAGGGGACTCCCGCCTCTTGTTCAAACCGGAAACCAGATTCTTCCCGAAGAGCAGAAACGCCTCCTTGGGGACCTCACTCGTGCACCCCCAAGGGAAGAGGAGGAGGTGCCCCCCGGGCCCGGGCCCTCAGCGCCGGGCACCCTCGCTTCCCACAGGCCCGGAGCCACTGCCCAGGGACTCGGGGCCCGACGGCCCTCACACCCCAGTAAGGGGGGCTCACCACACCCAGAAACTGCCTGGGCTGAGCGGCAGCACCCGGCAACAGCCACGCCGCCGGGCCACCGCCTCTGCCCTACAGCGCCACAGCTTGGGCCCCCTGTGCCCTCAGGCGGACAGCAGGGACCGTCCCGCATGTCCCGTCCCTCTGCCCAAGGCCGGGCCCAGGAAGTCGCCCACGTGTGCTGATGCCGGCAACACGGGTGTCAGGCTGAGACCAGGGCACCGCCGGGGCCCCCAGCGCTGGGCCCATGACCACACAGCCCGTGGGGCGCTGCCCAGAAGGGGGGACAGGTGGCCCTGATGGCACGAGCCGGCCCACCTTTACTTATTAAGATCTGCTTATGCACACAAGAACTGGGGTACAGGCCAGAGGTGCGAGGGTGGCGGGACTCCCCAGAAACAGAGTAGGAAGAAGAGCTGAATGCCTGAAACCCACTGCTGGGGGGCAGCAGGCAGGCAGGCAGGCAGGAGCCTGCGGTGCCTTAGGGGTCACCCTCCGGCTGGGGCAGCTGCGGACAGCTTCACAGTGCTGCGCTCCAACCCGCTGCGGCCCCAGGGAGGCCGCGCCCCGCTAGCATGGGGTTTCTCTGCCAATCTTGCCACCCCCTACAAGTCCCTCCTGGGGTCCTGCTCGGGCAACGGTCCTGCAGGGACAGGCCTCCCACCTCCACGGCCAAGGTGGTACCTGGGCCCCTGGCACAGCTGATGGGCCCCAGGCCAGGCCCGGGCACCCTCTGAAGGCCCAATCGGGCTTGGGTGGGGCCTCTACAGCCCACGGCCCGGTGACCCGGGCTCCCAGGAGCCCACCGGGGACAGAGGCCGGAGTGCCAGCAGCACAGTGGACGGGGCAGCCACGTCCACACCCCGGCCTGAAGGAAGCCCCCGAGGGGCGAGAGCTGGCACCCCTATGGTGGCCGATTCCACAAAGTCAGGGAGCAGGGGCACCATGAGCTAGGCGGTGCCGAGAGCCACGCCACAGGAGACCCTGGACACCACACCCCCGCGGGCCCACGGCCTGCCCGGACACCCCGCCACCAGCAGCACGTGGCCAGGGGGCGGCCACGGGGCGAAGGCCACAAGGCCAGGAGCCCCGCGTGGCTTTGGCAGGTGAAGGGCTTCTCCCGGGTAACAAGTGTCTCGTCAAGGGCCCAGGAACACAGGGGCAGGACGAGCACCCAGGACGGTCCCGCGAGCGGGAACCACGTGCACATGCACGTGCACATACACACGTGGGTGCCGTCGCACACGCGTGCACACGTGTGTGATAGGCACATGCATGTACACGGTGCATGCAGAAACCCTGCACCCTCAGACACGTACACGCGCCACAGACGCGCACACATGCACAGAGACACACGTGTGCACGCGCGGGCGCCGGCTCCCCACCAGCACCGCTGCAGCCAGCGTGCGC
>NW_004567169.1:71838-72848 GCF_000260355.1 Condylura cristata
GTGCGCCGGGCTGCTGGGGGAGGCTGTCCTGAAGCAGCTCTGCGTCGGGGCCCCGCCTGCTCCGCTCTCTGGGCTCGGCCGCGGCCCCTGGGACTGGAAACCGCAAACCCCAGCGGCACCAGGGAGAGCGGGGGGCCCCGGGGGGAGCTGAGCGGCGTTCTGGGACTTTGGGGGCGGAGAGGGGCCACGGCGTCTCTCGCTCGCTCGGGCAACGGCTCTCGCTCGGGCCGCGAGACTCGGGGCTCTCGGTCAGTCTGTGGCCAGAGGTCCGAGGCGGCGAGCCGGCAAGGTGCTCCAGGTGCCCGCGCCCGCTCTCTCCGCCTGGGTTGTTTCCGGTTCTTTCCTCCTTCTGTATATTAACCCATGTTGACCCCTTCGTGAGCGCCTGCAGCACAGCTGAACTTTAAGCGCGCAGGTGAGGCCCCACCGCAGGCGGCCCAGCTCACGCTGAGGTGCCCCGTCACAGGCGGGCCCCCCGGTTCCTCTGACCAGCGCCTCATGCAGAAACCTGCCTCCAAGGAGAACATCCTCGTCTGGCCTCCGTCCTCCTACGCCTGCCCCGTGCTGGTCAGTAGCCGAGGACACGGGCTGCCGGCAGTGACCCTTCGCGTGTGCGAGCCGCTTCCTGGTGACGCCCGTCAGCGCCGTGAGTCAGGGCGGGCGGCCTCGTGCCGGCCACGGTGGCCTTCAGCACCGGGGACACCAGAGCCGCCCGAGTTCTGCTCCCCGCCCTGGGGCGACTCAGGTGCCGCGCGGCTGGGGAAGGGCGAGTGGCCAGGAGGGCCACAGCGGTCCGAGCGGGCAGGGCCGCCAGGGCAGGGAGCGGCGCTGTTCCCTCAGCCCCTACCGCAGCCCTGGTGAGGAGGCCTGCAGGGCACCGGGCCCGGGCACGAGCCGGGACGCTGGCCGCCGCTCCCATCGGAGGGAGTGTGGGCAGCAGAAGAGCCGTCGCACCAGTTGGGCGCGGGGTCCCAGGCAGGGGCAGCGGCGGCAGGAGGGGCCCAGGGGGG
>NW_004567169.1:74183-74889 GCF_000260355.1 Condylura cristata
TGCTGACAGGCTCGGGGCTCCCTGCCGGCCGCCGGACAGCAGCAGGAGGGCTGGCGGGGGTGGGGGTGCTCAGGCTGGAGCCTCCACACTCACGCGCCTGTGGGCGCAGGGGCTGGAGCTGGCTGATGCGGCTCTTCTACAGCGGCCGGGAGCCGGCGCGGGACAGGGCAGGACCCGACGACGAGGCCCGGCCAGGGCTGGGGGGGAGGTTTGGGGGGGCAGCAGAGGCCCCCGGGGACCGGCGGCCCTGCCGGCCCCTCGGCGCCCACCAGGGCACGGCGGCCCCAGGGCCGGCCCAGGAGCGAGGGGGCGGGCCCGCGGGTGGGCAGGGAGGGTCTGAGGGCCACAGCCACCTGACCCCCAGCTCCCGCGGCGAGTGGGGGCGCGGGCGGGGCCCTGCTGCTGGCCACCCTCGGCAAGGAAGGGCCAAGGGCGCCCGACAGCCCTCCCAGGCCAGGGAGGAGGGTGCCGCGGCCCGCAGCTGCCCCCGCCGGTCCCCAGGGCAGGGAGACGCCTGCAGCCGGGAGGGCAGGGGGCGCGCGGGTGTCTGTGCCCCGCTGACCCCCCGGGCCGGGCTGTGGCGGCTGGATGAGGGGACCGAAAACGCCGTCAGGGCTCAACAGCAGGCGACAGTGAAGTAAGATCTGCAACCGCGACCTTTTCCAGAAAGGGCCTGGCCGCCCCGGGCCGCCCAGAGCCGGGCCGG
>NW_004567169.1:75662-78931 GCF_000260355.1 Condylura cristata
GCGCGGAGCGAGGCTCGCTCTGTTCTCAGAGCAGGAACAGGTTTGTCTGGAAGGGAACGCCTCGTTTCGACCACAAAATTTAAACCAAAACTCAACTTCTTGCTCTTGCTTATCTGCTCCGTAACCTTAAAATCGACTGCGGGAAGGTCCACACCAGAGCAGCAGAGGTCAGCGGGTCTCGTACGAGATCAGCGGCTGCTTGAATTCGAACCTCTCTAACCTCCCAGCTGTGAGTCAGTCAGTGCTTTCCCGACACTCGCGAGCCCCTCGGGCCCGAGGGGGGGCCGGGTGCACCTGCCGGCGCCCTCACAGGGGCCTCCCCTCACGGCCAGGCCGTGCTGCCCGTGAGGACAAGGACTGCCCGCCGGGGGCCAAGCCGGGCGGGGGCCGGGCTTCCCGCGCGCTGGCCCTGCGTGAGGGGCCCCGTGGGCCCCGCTGGCCCGTGGGCGCGGCCGCCGCCAGTGCTCGGGCTCCCGGCCGCGGCAGTCCCAGCCTGCTCTTCCGGGTCCACCCGCCCAAGTTCTAGTTGGTCTTTCTGGCCGCCCTCCCCAGCTCCTTCCAGAAAACCGCCGTCCCCTGGGTCGCGGCCATCCTGGCGTTCTCCCTTTGGTTTAAAGGACCGAAAGTCTGGGAGGGAGTGGTGGCTAATCGCTGGAAAAGCTCAATTGGAGTAAAACTCACAAATCTCGTTCTTGCGACACCCCAGTGGGTAGGTGACAATGGCGTGTCCTTGGGTTACGCAACAACGCCACATCACAGCGCTGTAATTAAAGCGTGCCCTTCAAAGCGCGGTGCCTGCCAGGCCCCGGGCCAGGCAGCTGGACACTGGGGAGCTTCGCGGCAGCGCTCGCCCGCCAGTCCCGGCCCGGCCCATGAAGTGAAGCCATCATCAGCTCTATTGTGCCCTCCTGCCAGAGCCCCGAAAAAGCTTCCTCCTGTCTGTGTTCCAGAGCCCAGACTCCCCAGGGGCGTCTGACCCAGGCCAGCCACCCGCTCGGACCCCGCCGCCGCAGCTGCGCTGCCTGGCTGTGAACACCCCCAGGCACCTATCGCGCTGGAGCCGGGACCCCTGAGCACCTCAAAACGGGCAAGCGGAGCCCGGGGCTGAGCGAGACCACAGGGGCCCGAGTGCCGTGTGGGCAGGGGCGGCCGCCGGGAGCCGGGGAGCTGGGCCAGGCGGCTCTCGGCCCCGTAGTGACGGGCCAGCCGCAGACAGGAGGGGCCGGGGCGTGGGGCCAGGCGAGGCGCCCGCCGCCTCTGGCCGCTGCCGCCGCGCCTCGGCCTGGCCGACTGTCCCTGCTCAGGGGAGCCACCTCTGACCCAGACGGGGACCCTGGGCTCTTCCTGCACCTCAAACGGGGAGTGAAAGGAAGCGGCCTCCCTCGAGGGAAAGCGAGCCCCCGAATTATAAACCTGCCGCCTGCCCGCAGCTCTCCCACGAGGCCGCCCTCGAGGCGGGCGCCCGGGCTGGGGCCTCCGCCCCCGGGGTAGCCACACAGGCTCTCAGGGACGCTGGCGCGGCGGCCACGGGCTTTCTCCAGGGCTCTGACCCCGGCAGCTGCTGGCGGGGACCTCGAGCCCTGCCCAAGGACGCTGCAGCGCCCCGCGTCGAGGCCACCGC
Organism: Condylura cristata; assembly: GCF_000260355.1. NCBI lineage: Eukaryota > Metazoa > Chordata > Mammalia > Eulipotyphla > Talpidae > Condylura > Condylura cristata. Next base: position 77,284 of record NW_004567169.1, read on the forward strand.
CCTCGGGCCGCCGGAAGCCTCCGCCTCTCCCACCTGCCCTCTGACGCCCTGCCTTAAGCCTCGGGGCCGGGGACGCCGACGCCTCCGCCGGCCCCTTGGGCAGCCCCACGCTTCCCATTAGCAAACCGTGCGGCCCGGGTGGCTTACTCGCACTGGAAGCACCCTGCGGCAGACACCCCAACACTGACCCCCAGGGCGCCTGCGGGCTGACAGGCAGGGCGCAGACCGACACCCGCGTGCTGCCGAGCCGTGCGTGTCGCTGCAGAGGGCCACCCCGGGCGCCCCCAGCGGACCCAGCGCCGGCGGCGGCTCTGTGCGGCAGGGCCGGCGGCCGGTGTCGCGGAGACCGGGGCGCACACCTGACGCACGTTTCGCCGCTGTCATCACTTTGGTCACGGCGCTTCCAGCGAGTGATGAAATCACCGTTTCAGATCTCTGCCATGACATATCCTATACGATCCTGGGAACCCGACTCGCAGAGGTTCTCACGCCTTCGGATCGGGAGCCGGGGCGTGCCGGCACAGGCCCGCTGACTCACCCGGCTGGCCCGGCCGGGCTGGAGGCGCTTCCTGGGGGCGAGGAAATCGGGCACTGAGGGAGAGCCGGGCGCGCCTGCCCCCGCGGTGGGGACCGGACTCAGAGCACGCCGCGAGCGCTTCCTTTAATAAGAGGGGAATTAGAGGGCGGCAAAGCTGTGGTTACGTGTTTTATCTGCGGGCCGTCACCCTGCCTGGCACCCTGGCAGCTGCGCGGTGGGAGGAGGGTGGGGTGGCGACACAGGCTGCCGCCCCGGCCCCCAGAGCCGGGGTAGGCCACCGCGCCGTCACGGGCAGCCAGGCTCCCCCTCGCCATCAGAAGGCTCGCGCCAGCCGGGTCTCGCAGACGCTGCTGGGGCGACCTTGGTGCCCAGGCGCCTCTGAGGCTTGACAAGAAATGGCAGACAACCGGGTTCGGGTGGGGAGACGAGCGGAGGGGTGAGGTGCAGTGAGGCAGCCGCCGGCATCAAGGTGCCCCTGCGCCCCCCGCACCCCCACCCCGGCTCCACAGCGGGGCACCCAGAGCCCCCGCGGCAGCGGCCTGGCGCCGACCTCTGGCCTCTGCAACAGAACCCCAGGCTGCGGCATCTTGTGCTTCACCTCCTTTCCTCTCTCTGCCTCCCTTTTATACAAATGAATGCTCAGAGCTCCAACCCTCTCCTCCCTCCACCTCCCCACCCAGCCCAGTCAGGCCTGTGGGGCGCCCCAGCGCCAGGGCAGGTAGAGCAAGCCCCAGGGACGCAGAGCTACCTGAGGAAAACGACCTGGCAGGGGGCAGTGGGCAGTGGGCAGCAGACGCGACGGTCTGGAGAGGTCGCTGGAAGGCCAGACACATCCGCAAGCCCCTGGCGGGCCCCGGGGTCCTGCAGGAGATGGCTAGACTGGCCACTACCTCCCGCCAAGGGTCTGAGCTGGGGGAGGCTGACAGGCCAGGGTCCCAGGCCGCATCCCCACAGGCGACGGGCAGGGGCGGAGGTGTCTGGATGCGGAGCCTGCTCTCCAGAAACTCCCGGGCAGGGACCCCCAGGGTGCGGGAACCCCCGACTTCTGAGGCCTCAGAGCGCAGATGAAGGCCCTCGGAACCCAGGGCAGGCAGGCGGCCGAGTGGCGGG
>NW_004567169.1:79696-81325 GCF_000260355.1 Condylura cristata
CACGCCGAGGGGTCCGAGATGCTGGGGCTGGCCGGGGCCGCCGCCAAGGCCACCTCCTTCCACGCCAAGTCGGCGTTCCGCGCGCCCAGCTACCCCTGGAGGGCGGGCTCGCCGTTCCTCCCGCCCGACTTCCCACATAAAGTCTCGACAGCAAAGGGGTTCGGGGCCATGTCTCCGTTCCTGCACCCCACCATCCCGGAGTACCCGCCCCACTTCTACGCCGAGCACGGCCTGGCCACCATCTACTCGCCCTACCTGCTGGCCGGGAGCCCGCCCGAGTGCGACGCACCCCTGCTGTCGGTCTACGGCGCCCAGGAGCAGAGACACTTCCTGCCCCACCCGGGGCCCGTCCCGAAGCACCTGGGCCCGGCGCCAGCCACCTACGACCCCTACAGGCTCCTCCAGCAGTACCACGCCAGCCTGCCCCTGCCCTACGGCTTCTACAGGCCGGACTCGGCCTTCTCCTCCTACGGCCTCCGGCTCTCGGCCGGCGGCGCGCGAGAGCAGAGCTCCCACCTGCGGGAGGACGCAGCCCTGGTCTACCCGGCCGCCAGCCCGCCCAAGGCAAACCCTCCCAGCGCCCCCAAGAAACACGCAGAGTCGGAGAAACAGAGCCCGGCCCCTGAGGCCGACGACCCCCCCAAGGACGGGCCGAGGGCCACGGAGGGTGCCAAGATGAGCCCCCGTGCCGGCAGCGCAGCCACGGGCTCCCCGGGGCGGCCGAGCCCCACCAACTTCACTCAGACCAGCCAGCCGTGCGCTGGGCCCTGCGGGCTCGTGGACAAGCTGAGCACCAGCGCCCCGGGACGGCCCCTCCAGCCCGAACACGGCCTGGCCGGCCCCCCGCACGCCCAGGCGTTGGCCGGCAGGGCCGGCTCGCCCGCCAGGTAGGAACGGCGCGCGCCCAGCCCGCTGGCACCTGCCCCTCCCCCAGGAACCCCGCTTCGGGGTCGGTCTCCGCTCTGCTCCTGTCCGCCTGCCAAGCCTGTGTGCCAGGGGCCATCCTGTCACTCTGCCTCCGGCTGGCCTCTCGCACCCTCCCTGCCCGGCACCCCGCTCAGGGCCCTCCCATGCCAGCGGGTGGGCGTTGGGGCTGCACCCGCTAGGGTGGCCGCTGAGCTCTCTGGGGATGCGCTGGAAGCCCCCAGGGCCACACAGCCCAGGCACTGCCCAGGTAGCGTGTCTGCTCTGGCCGCTCGGCCCCTGGTGACGTCACCCTCGCCCCAGCCCCCGCCAGGGCCCCACGTCCCCTCCCCTCCCCTGCCAGAGTCTCACGGCTTTCCCTCCGCCTCTGCAGCCACGACGGGGCAGGTGCAGACGCGCCCTTCCGGACGGACAGCGCCTCTCCAGACACGGAGGCCGCGCCCCCCGACCCAGAGGACGGCTCCAGGATGGCCCCGCTGAACCTCTCCAGGAGGCCGGAGACCAAGCCCCCAGCGGCCCCCGGCCCTCAGGGCGGAGACCCGGCAGCGCCGCAGGACGTGCCCCTCAACCTCTCGGTGAAGGACCCCTGCAATGCCCGGACCCCCAGGCTGTCCTTCCACAGCCCGCCCCGCGAGGCGGAGCTGGCCGCCACGTCCCCAACCACCGAGGCCGGGGGCTCCGCAGAGGGGCCCGAGCAGCCCCGGG